>NC_141044.1:3942500-4155000 GCF_052040795.2 Danio rerio
ATGTAAGCATGTGGTCTTACTTGTATTGATTGTAATTTGCTGTGTTGAGAGGCTAAACTGCTGGGGATAGTTTTTCACTTTACCGATCCCCATCCATGGGGTTAAACTTTGTTCAATGGCAAGAACATAACATCACAAAAAAAAAACCCCAAAAAAAACAACGAGCCTCATTGTGGATACGTACCCCTATGTACATTTCTAGAGAATGCAAAATCTTTTTGAGATCCTAAATTTCTCTTGCGAGTGCCATTCACGCCTGCTGTTTTCATGTAAATCCACCAGAGGCCGCTGTTGACTGACTGACTGACTGATACCCCCACCCACCCCCTTCCCTAAACCCAACTGATAGTGTTTTTAAAATCACCAATTGACCCGCCCACCACTTTCCTAATCCCAACCGACAGTGTTTTCAAAAGCAATCCAGAAAAACAAAAGCCCTCTCAGCTGGCAGATTTTTACATTTTTAGATCTTACCATGTTTTCACACTGTTATTTACTTGTTTATTTCATTTTTTTGCCTATTGTTTTTGTTTTACCTGCTTTCTAAACCCGTCCTTTGCTGAACCCTGTCATCGCAGTCAACTCCACTCTGCCTCCCAAGTCTGCTAGCATATGCGACGAGCTATTGGGCAAACTGGTAACAGCGGAAAAGTCGTCCACACGGAGGTAAGCGGTCAGCTGATAGCACGAAAAGGAATTGAAGCCATTGGCGGCCTCATAGCGCCCTGTAGCCTCTGCTTTTTACTTTGATTGGAGAATTAAAAAGACGCGACTGACGTAACAAGCTTTTTCCACTCAGAGTTGACTTTTTTCAACTGCAGGCGCACAGAGCACCACGGCAAAAATGCGAGGAGTAGCAGACGGTTAAAATACAAGGTGCGCAGGGTGCATACTCAGCATGCAAAACGCTCACGGCCGTTAGTAAACCATTTAGAAGATGCACCTCTCAATGCAAAAAGCGAATTTGGTGTGATCATTCTCTTACTTAGTAGGTGTGGTGTATAGTAGAAAGCTACAAATGACATTATTCTTGGCTCAGGCAAGAAGACAACATCTGTCTGAAATAGCACACTTCTAAACTATATAGTACGCTACAAACAGTACGCGAGCCGAGTAGTATGTTAGAATACATAACATTTGAAAATCAGTATGTGAGAAGTATCCGGATGACATACTACTTCCAGAGATTCTGAAATGCACATCCCATGCATGCTTCACTATCTCATGATGTCCCGCAGGAGAATTCATTAATAGGATTGAAGTGACAAAATTCACGAGGGAGGTTCATGTGATTACGATAAAATGGCGGATGTAGTATGTCCGAATTCCATTCATACTGCTCATATTCATACTGTAAAGAGCACACTTAACAGCCGAGTAGTACGTTTAATATTAAATGCAGTACCTACTGAGTTGTAGGCAGTTTCGCACACAGCCAACAAATTTAGTCTGAACAGTTCATTGCTACACATTGTGTTATTACGGTAGGCATGGGACGATTTCATGGTTTACCGCGGTTCGGAAACATCATGGTTTTAAAATGATTTACATTCCTGTAAGCAGTTCAAGTCAAAATTATTTGCCCTCCTTTTAACTTTTTTTTTTTTGTAATATTTCCCAAATAATGTTTAACGTAGCAAAGTATTTTTACAGTATTTCCTATAATATTTTTTCTTCTGGAGAAAGTCTTATTTATTTTCGCTAATAGCATTTTTAAAAACCATTTTAAGGTCAATATTATTTACGGAACCCCGGAAGGGACGTAGTGGAGGAGAAAAAAAATGGGTGGGTGAAAAAAAAAAATGGGTGAAAGAAAAAAAATGGGTGGGAGGAAAATATATTTCTAAGTTTTTTGCGTTCTCTCGCAAAGTTTTGCGTTCCCTCGCAAAGATGTTTTGCGTTATCTCGCAAAGATGTTTTGCGTTCCCTCGCAAAGATGTTTTGCGTTATCTTGCAAAGATGTTTTGCGTTCCCTCGCAAAGATGTTTTGCGTTCTCTCGCAAAACTGTTTCTCCACAAACACTTCTTGTTCACTGCACTCACGTAAACCCTCCCGTTTTTGCCGAAATTCTCCCGTATTTTACCATTCTACCCCACTTTCTTTACATTACTGTGCGTATGCTACCTATGAACCAGTGAATTCATGTATAAGCGCTGACTGACAGACGAGCTTCGTACAATAAACTGATCCCAGATCAGCGTCTGTACACGACATTTACAGAGGAGCGGGTGTATGTTTAAACAGACAAATACACTGAATAATATGAAGTTTTTAAAGTAATGGACTGCTTTCATTATAGATCTGTGCATTCTTACAGAGACACCTCTGTTATCAAACTAAACAAAACATGAGATTCATTTGCTGCGCACTTGTTTGATAACAGAAGTGTCCCTTTAAATGGCGCGTACAGACGCTGATCTGGGATCAGTTTATTGTATGGAGCGCGTCTGTCAGTCAGCGCTTAAACATGCATTCACTGGTTCAGAGGTTGCAAAGTGAAAGGCGACAATCAGCGCACAGTAATGTAAAGAAAGTGGGATAGAATGGTAAAATATGGGAGAATTTCAGCAAAAACGGGAGGGTTTACGTGAGTGAAGTGAACAGGAAGTGTTTGTGGAGAAACAGTTTTGCGAGGGAACGCAAAACATCTTTGCGAGGGAACGCAAAACATCTTTGCGAGAGAACGCAAAACTTTGCGAGAGAACGCAAAAAACTTAGAAATATATATTTTCCTCCCACCCATTTATTTTCTTTCACCCATTATTTTTTTTTCACCCACCAATTTTTTTTCTCCTCCACTACGTCCCTTCCGGGGTTCCGTAATTATTAGCCCCATTAAACAAATTTTTTTGGATTGTCAAACCATCATTTTACAATGACTAGCCTAATTACCCTAACCTGCCTGATTAACCTAGTTAACCCTCTAAATGTCACTTAAAGTTGAATATTATAGTGTCTTGAAAAATATCTAGTCAAATATTATGTGCTGTCATCATGGCAACGATAAAATAAATCAGTTATTAGAAATGAGCTATTAAAATTATTATGTTTATAAATGTGTTGAAAAATATATTCTGTCCATTAAACAAACATTGGCGGAAAATATTCAGGAGGGCTAATAAATATTATTCTGACTTCAACTGTATTGTGTTCAAGCCAATGTAACCTTTTTTATTTTGCTTGAATTTCGAACACTGAAGACTTTCCCTCATCGTTTTCACAAAGTCTCTTTCTGAACACTCCATTTTTATCTCTCCCCTCTTCATCTTTTCTGCCTACCTTGTCATTACCACTCTGGGGAACTTCCTACAATATACTTCGCTTGATCCTGTGCGAACCACGAGAGGGAAAAATCAAAACAATATGTTCTACATGCTCTGCTCAGTCTACGGAAAGCACGATGCTACGCTCCTCGAAGAGCCTAATTTGTTCAAGGAAATTTGATAGGATCCAATCAAAACGAAACACTTCAGTAGCGGTGGCGTTGTGATTCATAAAATACAATCGCATGTTATGAGAGATGCCCATTTTTACTAGGCAGCTAATGTGCGGCGGTGTTTTATATAGCCGGTAATCAAATTTGGTGCGACTCCTTGTGATTGTGCCGTGAATTCGCCGTCCTGTCTCTTATGACAGATGCGTTACGTCTAATGATATGATCATTTTCATTTTGCCAGAGTGCCTGGTGGTCTATTTATTTAACACTCTCCCCGGGGGGAATGTTAGTCATTTGTTAGATTCTATATACTCGCAGCGTAGCAGAGGAAGACAGAGAAAGAGAAAGAGCGAGAATGTGGGAGAGATGTGGACTCGTGCCTGCCACCGGCTTTCTCATAATCATAAAGCATTATAATAACATAAATGACAGCAGAATTTCAGCCATTATCAGTAGCAGTTTAATTAAAACTGAATCCAAAAAGGACAATTTGCTCATTATTTACTCAACTTCATGCCATCCCAAAGCTGTTTCCGTTTATTCTGCGACCATTAAAAGAGATATTTTAAGAATGTCAAAAGCTGCTCTTTTACAGTAGAAATGGGACAAGTATTACACTGTAAAAAAGGCTGTTTCACACAATAATGTGGCCCCAACACAAATTTATTGCATTAAAGGAGCTCTATCTAAGTTTTTGACTCTTTTAAAGCATAAAAATACTATAATATGTTTGCAGATATTTAAGAAACATGATGAAAAACAATGCTGAAGTCACATATTCTGCTTTGAACATGTGCGTTGTGTGTTTGAACGTTTGTCTTTGTTTTGGTCATTTAACCCGCCCACTCCCACTTTAGCCAATTATATTTCAGCACCCCAAATTGCGTTGATGAAAAACAGCATATCTGATTCATTCAGTCAGGAAGGCTCTCAAAGTGTGCATCCGTGACCAAAATGTGACCTCTGGTGGACAGTGGCAGACTCCAAATTGTTATGCAGATTCAGAGTTTAACATGACTTAACATGCCATTAATTAGCAAATAATATAAATATTATAAGAGTAAACATTAGGTGAGAAGGTTACATTGTAACCTCGTTTCCTAACAACACTGCAGTGATAAGCAATTTAGCAGTTTGACATGACAGAAATTTAAATACAGCCATTCAGAAGCACAGAATAGTGCACTCACTGCACTCCAACGAAATGGTCAAGTTCATAATGTAATTATTACACACTAAAATTCTTTAACATTATTAAATGTACATGCTGAATCACTGATATGTGTTGGTTTGCATTATTTCACAGTTCTAAAGTTCAATTTCAAACACTTTATTTTATTTTCAAGATCTGAGGTGAACTATCTGCTGCTGCTTTCAGTTGTATGGCAATAAATGTCAGTGGAAATGGCCTTCAAACTCACATTATTAGCATTTAACACTGAATAAAGCACATGAGGTTTACCAGAGGTAAACACTGTCAGTTTATCCTGTTGTTTAGCTGCAAGAAATAGAGACGCCATTTCTAAAATAAAAATTTCAGGTGTTGGTTAAAACAAAACTTCTTTTAATATGGAAAATATTTCCTCTATCGTTTGTTGCTGCTTTTATTTAGAACATGATTTAAACCAGCATTAAGGCTCGATAGTCAGGCACACTCCTTTTGGTATCATCAATCTGCCAACCTGCGCTTGGGTTTGTTTTGAACCAGGCGTGCAATACCTAGTTCAACCACTGGCTGTCTAACTTACATACTGCACCTTTAACTTAACTGTTTTGCACAAATTTAGGTGAACTGAACACAAAACAATTAGGTTGTCTGCAAAAAAACCTGAAGAATTGTGTTAATTCAGCTCATTTAAGAGAAGTAGTTTTAATAACTTTTTTTGAATGCATGTGGAAATTTCTTAAACAAAACGAAGGAATTTTGGTTTAATTCTTTCACAGCTACAGTATTGAATGGAATCAATGGATTTTATTATGCTTTTTTTAAATTTATTTTTGCTTTATGGAAAAGAGCAGCATGGACATTCTTCAGAATATCTGCTTTGGTCTTCCACATGTAATGCAGACTTGGATGAACTTAAACGGCATAATTGAGATTTTTGAATGAGTAATTTTTAAACTCTGGCCACTTTTCTCCATGCTTTGTACAAAATGCTTAGGTTGTTCTGCCAGTTTCTGCGTTACTCTGGACAAAGATTTGGAGCCTCCTTTGGCGTGTGTGTGTGGATATTGACTTTTCAGCTCTCTGGGAGGGATTAGGTCTTATCTTGTGCTGAGGCGCCTCACATGTGGTTTGCAAAGGGTCTGAAGATCTGCCTTCATCTGCCCGTCATAGATGCCTTACACAACACACACACACACACACACACACACACACGCACGCACACTGGCATGCATGCATACACAGACGCATACACACACACATACACACTCAAATAAATAAATACGAACACATAGAAACACACATACACAAAACAAACATGCACACACATGTGCCAACGCATGCACACACATGCACACAAACTCAAACAAACACACACACATGCACAGACACACCCACACACAAATGCATGCACGTATGCACACATACACACACAAATAAACAATAATATTTACTTAAGAAGTTTTAACATAAAAAATATAAATAAATATACAAATAAATAAATAAATAAATATGTAAGCAGGTTACTAATATGAATTTTAGCAGTTTTAATAAAAAAAATAAAATAAGATAAAATAAAAATCAACATGTAAAAAGGGTTAATAATATACACTAGCAGCTTTAACATAAAATTAATAAATAAAATAAATATATTAGGGAATAATAATATTGACTTTAGAAGTTTTTAACATAGAAAATAAATCAAATAAATAGTAATACTGTGACAAAAATCCTTGCTCTGTTAAATATCTCTTGGGGAATATCTGATAAACCAATTAAAATGCATTCAAATAGGTGCTCTGACTCAAACGACTATTAATTATACAGTCAGCAACTATTTATTTCATTTTAGACAGCAAAAATGGTTTTATATGTTTGGTCTTTGTTAATCATAACTTCACAGCACCGATTGGGCTGAACTGCAATACATAATGATATTATTAGCCCTAGAAAAAAAGCAATATTTCAATCTTTTAAAAGTCAATATTTTAAAAAGGTAAAACACAAGAAGACTGATAAAAAAAAAAAACATATTTCACCTCAAACATATGCAGAGTCACAAACACAAAACAATAGACTTCCTGTGGCAGGGCTTTTAGGAGGTGGGGCTTCGTCGCTCTGACAGAGGGGCATTCTGGGAGGATGGAGGTTAATTCACAATGACTGTTATTATAAAGCTGCTGTCGCCAGGGTCGGAGGGGCATCGCTAAACACAATATGTGCTTAACACTGCAGACTGGAAGTGCCAAAGGTACAGTATGTCTGCGAGGAGACAGAGGAAGATGATGCATTCGTCCTGATAGGAGCATTCATTGTTACGCAAGAACAACACTGTGGTTTGCTGAGGACAGTTTCAACTTTTACACTTACACGATGTGCATACACTGAAAAAAAAAATATTCATTGGATTTACTAATATTTTAAGGTATTCTTTTGTTTTGCAAAAACAACCATTCTGGATGTACTTTATACCACTTATTATACAGCTACTTGCTACAAAACAAACAAAAAAAAATCAAAAAACATTGTTCTGAGCCGTAATAGTTTATTAATTCTTTAAATAAACGAAAAACTGAAAGAAACAAAAACAGCTGATGGAGTATACACTAACATGTGCATTATTCAGTCACAAGATGGCACCAGTCAGTCAAATACATAAAGCTGACAGAAACGAAAACAGCTGATGGAGTATACACTAATCTGCGCTTTATTCAGTCACAAGATGGAGCCAAACAGACAAAATCACTAAGCTGACAGAAACGAAAACAGCTGATGGAGTATACACTAACCTGCGCATTATTCAGTCACAAGATGGCGCCAGACAGTCAAAAACACAAAGCTGACAGACAAACAGATATATATGAATGTGGATGTAAGTATATGGATGTGAACGTATTCACTGACGGTCAAGGTGGTACTAAGTTCCCGGATGAGCATGTGTTATTTAGTGGTTGTTATATGGGAATAACATTTATTGGAATGTCACGACTGACCAATCACCAACAAATATTTCAGACAGCCGAATATAAAGTCATAGACAATAAACATCTTTAGTTTCACTAACTAACATCAACAAGCATGAATAAATACTGCACTAAAAGTATTGTTTATATTAGCAAATGCATTAACTAACATGAACTAATAAAACCGTATTGTAAAGTGTTACCGTAATTATGACGTGACCTTTTTTACAACTTCAACAAAACTGAGTATTTCAGATTAAAATTCATTAACATTCTGTTCTTTGTCTGAATAAACGGCCCTATTTAAAGCAACGTGTGAAACAGAGACAGACACGGCTGTCCTGAATGCCACAGAACTGTATCAGCTCGCTGGCCTTTCATAATGGGCTAATTATGTGCATTTCCGGTCAGTGAAGCTTATCATCGAAACACAGGGAAGTTAAAAGGTGAAAAAAATGGGGGAAATAAATTACATCTACAGTTGAAGTCAGAATTACTAGCCCTCCCTGCACCCCCCCCCCCCAATCCCCTAATTTCTTTTTAATGGAAAGAATACACACTTTTTCAACTCATTTCTAATAACTAATAATTCTAATAACTGACTTATCTTTGCCATGATAACAGCACATAATATTTGACTAGATGATTCTCAAGATTTAGCTTTAAGTGACATTTAACTCGGTTAATTGGACAAGTCATTGTATAACGATGGATTGTTTTGTCGGCAAACGAAAAAGAAATATTGATTAAGAGGGCTAATAATATTGACCTTAAAAATGGTTTTTAAAAAAATAAAATCTGCTTTTATTCTAGCCAAAATAAAATAAATAAGACTTTCTCCAGAGGAAAAAACATTATAGGAAATGCTGTGAAAATTTCCTTGCTCTGTTGAACATTATTTGCGAAATATTTAAAAAAGAAAAAAAGAGAGTTAATAATTCTGACCTCAACTGTATGTTTACAAGTGGAAGGGGAAAGGCTGAGACTAGGAAACTTCATGAGTCATTAAAGAGTGTAAAACTGCTTTTCCCCTTCCGCTTGTGTCAGGCGTTACTGAAGCACAGATCCAGCATGACAGTAGGGCACAGAGAACTGTAAAAGCAGGACCTGAGGGAAAAGCCTCGGCTGTGCCACTACCAATCACACAGACCTGTACTGGCGAAGGTAAGCTGTACAACTGCATTTGTATTTGTCTGTGCATTTCTGGTGCTTTCTGATAGGTGCAGGGGAAACGTTTCTGACGGATATTCTGGGCTGTCAGAGCTGATGGACATACAGTGTAATACACGCGCTCATAATATATGAGATGCAGGTTCACAGAATTACATATGTGAATTTCTCCTCTATCAAAGAACCCATTTTTCAGTATTCAGTTGAAGTCAGAATTATTAGCCCCCTGTTGTATTTTGTCACCAATTTCTGTTTAAAGGAAAAACGTTTCTTTTCAACACATTTCTAAACACAATAGTTTTAATAACTCATTTCTAATAACTGATTTCTTTCATCTTTGCCATGATGACAGCACATAATATTTGACTAGATACTTTTCAAGATACTAGTATTCAGCTTAAAGTGACATTTAAATGCTGAAAGTTAGGGTAATTATAGGCAAATCATAACATTGGTTTGTTGTGTAGAAAATCTAAAAATATTTATATTCAAAATAGACATAATTTGGGAAACATCTATTTGGAGAAGGAAAAAAAAATATGAATAATTTTAATAATAATAATTTTGACATCAGCTGTATATTGGTCCCATCCTGCAGCTAGATATACAAATAAAGTCAGTATATTGTAACTTGGATCTATATAAATAAATAAATACAACTAATTAAAAAATTCATTGTAAAAATACATACAGCCAGTTATTTTTCTGATTTCATTTGTAAGTGAAATATTTCACTTAAGACATGACAATGACAAAAATGACAAAACTTGAGACAGTATTGTTCCAAACCTGCTGCGATACATACAAATAAAGTAAGAAGTTACCTGGATCTGTAAATAAATAAAAAAATAAATAAATGAAATGTTAACAAATTATAATAAATAAACAAAAGATTTAATTAGATTAAACTAAAGCTACATTTAAGACAGTATATATATATATATATATATAGCTAGTTCATCCAACCAAATAAGCATTATTTAAATGTTTTAGTAAGTTGAATTTTTCTAAATTCTAGACAACATGATAATAATAATAATAATAATAATAATAATAATAATAATAATACATTTTAAATTAACAACATAAATATTAATAACACGAATCCAACAATTAATTTCAGAAAGCTGTTTCATTTACTATCATGTATCAAATAATTTACTAATCATTTACTACAGCAGACCTATTCATTTATTACTTACAGTTAATCAGCATATGTAAACTTTAGTGCAGAATAATCCGTCAGGTCGGGAATGTTTTATGCCTACATTTTAGTTCCTCTGTAAGAATAAGCTGAGTTTTCTGAGACAAGACGATGATTTCCACAATAGGCAAACGTTTACTCTTGAGGTTATAATCTGACAACTCTGACAGAGATGAAGAAAAGGCAGGGAAAAAAGCCTGTCTTTTACTGAAATCCCAACGTAAGCTGGAGAGCAGTGCTGGATCTCAGCAACCAAAAGTTTGGGAAGCGTGCAAATTTGTTACTTGTGGAACTTGATATTACATGAAAGAATGAAACCTATACAAGTATGTCTAAACTGTTAGTTTGAAACTCTCCACATGTCTATGTATTGCCCATTTACACATCATACCAACCACACAATGGTAGTAGTGGTGGTAGTGTGACAGTCTGGGGCTGTTTTGCTCTTTCAGGACCGGCAAGATTTGCTTTGATAAACGAAATCATAAATTTTTCTGTGTACTAAAATATCCCGAAAAAGAATGTCCAGCCATCTGTTAGAGACCTCAAGCAGAAGTAAACTTGGGTTCTGCAGCAGGACAGTGATCTAAAGCAGTGCTTCTCAAAGTGGGGGTCGGGACCCCCCAAGGGGTCGCGGGACAATGAAGGGGGGTCGCCTGGTGATTTCCAAAAATCTATTTATTTTTATTAAACCATAATTACCATATTTTATCCATAACCTACTGAAAAGAAAAAAATGTTGTTTATAAATTCAATATACTACTGTATATAGTTACTATAGTAGCTTATAGTTACTAGTTCTATTGGATTGCGACCCCTGGGGTAATCACATTATATTAAAGACACAGCAATAGCGTGAGATGCAGCAGATTGATTTCATAACACCAGGTTAAACTTTCTGGCACATTTACAGCACTGACATACATAAAAAAAAAAAATCTACGAAGAACAGATTTGGGTCTATTTGTTGTGTATGTGCAATTGCATGCAAGGTTTCTGTATTTATAACCACCTCAGAAGATATTGGTGGTAGCGAGTCACTGGCATTTTTATTTTGAGGGTCGTGGGCTGCAAAGTTTGGGAACCCCTGATCTAAAGCACACCAGCAAGTCTAATTCTGAATGGCTAAAGAAAGGAAAAGTATTTGGAGTGGCCTAGTCCTGACCTAAATCTGATTGAGATGCTGTGACATGACCTCAAAAAAAAAGGCTGTTAATGCTTGAAAACCCTCCAATGTGGCTGAATTACAACAATTATGCAAAGATGAGCAGGCCAAAATTTCTTTACAGCACTGTAACAGACTTATAGCAAGTTATCAAAAATTAATGATTGCAGTTGTTTCTGATAAGGGTGGCCAAACCAGTTATTAGATTAAGGGGCAAATACTTTTTCACACAGGGTTATGTAGTTTTATATTTTGTTTTGGGAAACCACCCATGGAAAGCACTTCCTTGAAGAAGATATTTTGAAGAAAGCTGGAACCCTGTAACCACTGGCTTCCATAGTGTTTGTTTTTCCCTACAATGGAAGTCAATGGTTACAGGTTTTCAGCTTTCTTCATAATATCATCTTTTGTGTTCAACAGAAGAACGAGTTCATGAGAGAAGGTTTATAACCACTTGAGGGAGAGTAAATAGAGTAGATTTTCATTTTAGGGTGAATTATCACTTTAATAAAATGTCTGAGGCAACACTTGTAGATCATTTTCACAAGCTATAGATGGCACGGCTCGAAATATTTCAATTAGTCACATATCTTTAGCACAAACATGTTTTTAAAAAAAGTTTTTCCATCTCTCTCCCTCTGCCCACTCGGCACAAATTAGCGACTACTGGATCATCTTATGAAAAGAATCCACGAGTCCTTGAAGTTCCACTGTATATGGCGGTTTTTCCGAAACTGTGATTAATTGCCTCTTTTACGCCCAGACAGTAATCCTTCAGACCACTTCCTCTGAGCACGACTACATCTGAAGCTGCTCGACAAGTTTGGAGAGAAACGTAAGCGCAAGATGTTAAGCCACTTCACCAATATCCTGCCTGACACTCCACAGGACTTAGGCAGGGAAATATCTTTTTTTTCCTGGATTTACTAAGAGCGGAGACAGAAAAAAAAAATCCCGCAAGGTAGCTGCAGATTGCATTCATGGGTGGATTCGAAATCAAAATTACAGTCACTGTATTCGTTTGTCCTATTTTCCCAATGTCTTTTTTTCATTCTGACTACACTGATTGTGCCATATGTTGTCCCGGTGAGTAAATCCTCAGGAATACATGTGCAGTATTTAGTGCTGTATTGTAGTAATTCTGTCGTTTATTAAGTTGCCAGAATTCACACATGCCTTTAGCTGGCATATGCTGCTTGTGACATCAGAAAAAGGTCATTGTGTTTTGTTTTTTTCACTGATTTGATGTTGGCAACAGATGGCCTGCATTATTGTTTCATTTGTACGATTTGAGAAAGTATAAAACGTTTTCTCATTTTCTGCTTGGGTGATGTTTTGGGATAAAACACATTCACTCAGGCATACCTTATGTTTTTAGTATGTCAAAAATGCTGATTTAATGCTAAAAGCGAGGCTTTTAAACAACGTTTATTTAAATAAACTGTGCAAGAAAAAAAAAGAGCAAAATAAATTGCTTTAAAAGACTTCAATCATACTGCAGTGTATCTAATTGAACGCTCCTTCATCTTCAAGCACTTTAATGTCCCGAGGGTTGATAAAAAATAAACAAAAAAAACCCTCCTGATTTCCTTTATGATGTTTTGTGCATCATTTCCCCTCATGCTGTAATAGCAACACAGGCTTGTTCTGAAAACGTAGCCCTGTATACATTTTTGGAGAACAGAAATTATGTAGCCAGAGGACTGTATGGCTGCATTTCCTCAGTAAAATGAACGTTATGAGGCTGTATGACACCGTTCCTTTTCGCACTTACCTCTGCATGGGCGGCTTTTCCGCTGTTACTAGTTGTCCAGTGGCTCGTTGCTTATGTTGGAGGATTTGAGACAGAGCGGAGTTGACTGTGATGCTGGGGTTCGAGTCCTGCGAAGATTGATTCCAGAAAGCAGCCAAGACAAAGATAAAAGTAAAATCAGTATTCAGTAAAATCTGGAAACATGGTAAAAATCAGGAAGTCGCGAGGGCTTTTCTTTTTCTGGACCGCTTTTAAAAACACTGTCAGTTATGTTTAGGAAAGTGGGTGGGCCCTCGTCAATCGGAGGTTTTTAAAACACTAATGGTTGGGTTTAGGGAAGGGTGACAGCGGCCTCTGGAGGATTAATGTGGAACTCGCGAGAGAAATTTGAGATCTGAAAAAGCGCACACCGCTGCCTCTGGTGGATTCGAGAAAACAACAACTGCAAAAAACGTAGCTCCTGGGACGTATTTGATGCTCTCCAGAAAAGTATATAGGGCTACGTAATCAGAATGAGCCTGGGTTGTGTTATAGTTTACTCTTTCAGAAAGTATGAAAAGGTTATTTCATTATGCATATACAATAATAAAGTAGTCTTAAATTATTGCGATAATTTAGGAATTCAGTGGGAAATAAGATAAATGCAACTGTCCTAAAAAGTATGTAATTTTGACTTACATTAAACTGACTTAAAACAATAAGTTAAAATATACAACTTAAAACAAATAAGTTTAAGCATGTTTACATTTTAGTAAATTAAACTTAAAACTTAATTAAACTTTATTGAACAAAATATGTAGAAATGGTATAGACAGACAAACAGAGAGATGATAGATAGATGATAGATAGATAGATAAATAGATAGATAGATATTTGATTTATTTGATTATTAGCCTATAAAAATAGGTCAAAACATCAAATCATTGGTTGAAGAAATGCTTGATTAGTATAATAACAGTAATAATAATAATGCTCCATAATAGCTGCATTTGAAAGCATCATCGATGATTGATATGACGTGTGATTGCTGCTAAATATAGCTTCTTTTACCTGTCGCGGATTACAAGACCGCACTGGATGCAAACTCCTTCTCTCTCATTCACTTTTCTCTCCTCTGGTGTGAACGCTGAATGGCGGATAATCAATCACAAATAGGTTGCAGAGAAGGTTTGATGGTCAGAACCCCACCGCTTAAACATTCACGAGAGACCCTGGGAGGACAAAAAACATGAGGGAAAAAAAAAAAGAATTGATGCAGGTTAATAGTCGGTTTAAAATGAAGAAAAATCTCTCTCTGAAGTCTGAAACTAAAAAAGAAAAAGAGAAAAAGGGGACTCTAGAAGTACTAAGAAGATCCAGTAAGCTTTATTAGATTTAAATTAGATGAAAAATATATGCTACCATTTAGGAAACAGATACGCAGAAAAGCCAACTGACCAAGCTGGGGTTTGAACCAGCAACTTTCTTTCAGTGTGGTGACAGTGCTAACCACTGAGCCACCGTGTCACCCTGACCAATTTATTTACAAAAAATATATATATATATACTGCCAAGCTATTAAACTTCAGTTTATCTGTGCATAACACACAACTAACATACTCAACACAATTAGCATGTGTTGACTGTGGCCTAACCTTGAGCATTCTTAATCTATGCCTTCTATATAGAGATGACTGACATATTGACCTGAATGCATTGTCATTCCTGACCGGATGGCCTGCGCTATAAAAGATAAATCACAAGAATTCTCTGATTCTCCGTGGCTTTATTTCCCCCACGGTCTACTTCAGGCACAAAACGCACTGATATATTAGTATCACAGATGATTTTACTGCCATGGTGACAGCGTATCCTTAGCAACAACAACTAAAATGGCTCCAAAACAGCTTTAAAGTGTAGAGTTAAATATCCTTTATTGTGTTAAAGGAGGACTATAAGACGAGAGAGGGGGTGTTTGCTAAATGAGTGCTAACGATCAGCTTAGAGCCATTTATTATGCTTGATTAAATGCAGAGATGTGATATATCACCTGTTCCTGAATTAACTACAAATGATTCGGGGTGAGTGGAACAGGAAAATGTGCTACGGTTACCTTAACTTGGATATAGAAGCACATGGTTGTGAAGAAGGGAGGGAAAATCATATTTCTCCGTATGAACAGCAGATGGTAGTAGTAAACATTTAGAATTCATTTTGAGCCGGTCAGATTCGTGCGCCAGGCAGATGACAGCTTGTTTAGTGTGCTATGAATACAGCTAGCATAATCAATGTGAAGAACAGCCTATGTAGTAATATTTGCAATCAGGTATGACAATGTAAATGATATGATAGTGATGTTAAGTCAAGACAATGTTGGGGATTAGTATAGTAAATGTTTCGGTATGCCAATAAGGCATTGTTTTGCAGAAATTTGCAGAATATTTGAAGTCAAGTTTAATAATATTGTTGATGTTTTTTTTATCTTTGATTTTAAGAGTATTTTTTATCACTACATAAGTCATAAAAATAATCATGATTAATATATATATATATATATATATATATATATATATATATATATATATATATATATATATATATATATGCATTTCTCCATTTCTCTATATAATTTGGTGCATTTTAACAAAACAGATTATTAAACAGATATATTTAATAAAACTAGATTTTAGTGACCAAACATATTTAGAAATTGATAGATAATACAATTAAATTCAAACAAAATATACAAGCAATATATCTTTTAAATTTTCCTCTTTTTAAAATTTGTATAAAATATTTTTCTATAACATATACATTTGGGAGTACTAGTTTTTGGAGTTATTTTATTAAATAAGCTCTAGATTTGGCTTCAGTACTGACTAATCTAATGTATATGCACAAATATAATATTGTATAGCATATATATATATATATATATATATATATATATATATATATATATATATATATATATATATATATATATATATATATATATGTATGTGTATATATATATATATATATATATATATATATATATATATATAAATATAAATATATATATATATGTATATATATATATATATATATATAAATATATATATAAATATATATATATATATATATATATATATATATATATACATATATACATATACATATATACATATACATATATACATATATACATATACATATATATATATATATATATATATATATATATATATATATATATATATATATGTATATATATATGTATATATATATATATATATATATATATATATATATATATATATATATATATATATATTATACTGTAATTAAATGACTTATCCACTGAAAAAGTGCATCACTGTTTATTTTTAAGTAACTTACATTTATGTATAATCTACTTGCAATAAATTTTGTAAAAAATAAAAATCAACAGTTCTACAAATATCAATTCAGAAATTTGTAATTGTATATTGTTATCCTAATGTATTTTATATATTTTGTAGAATAATTATATTGTTTTATCTAAAGAGGGTTACATTTATCAGACAAATCAACATGCTTAAGAAGTAATGAGAAAATGAGAATAAATCAATAATTAATAGAGTATATACAGAAGGACTTTTAATTGGTCAGTAACCTGCATCAAACGCTTCTGGTGAGCTGTATGCCTTTACAAAATCAGCATGTTTAAGGTCTGTTTTCTTTAAAAAAAATCAGTGATCTTCACTGCCTGAGTGATATATGATATAAGGTGGGTCTCCGAACATACAAGAAGCACTGCATTAAATTGCATTTTTCCACGCAGTGTTTTAAAATATGAACATTTATTTTACCCTAGTATTTTTCATAGAATTTCTGCTTTCACCTGCTGATCCTGACGGGTGCATGCGTGTAAACGGCTTTAACAATTAAGTGAAAGTTGAGGTTTGTTCAACTGATTACATTGTAATTACATTGCAATGTCGATGCTGTAAAAGGAACTGTGTAAATTAAAAATAAAAAAGTCACATTAAACATTCACCAGAAGTTTATCTGTATGGGAAGAAACACTGACTGTGCATATACCCTATAAATGAAAATATATTCTGTAAATGTATATAATTTGGTGTCTTTTTTTTCCCCTTTTTTCTGTTTAACTAAATGTTGTTTTGGTTTAAACATGGTAAATCTTTTTGATAAAGCTAAACGATACTTGACGCAAATGTAAGACTTTAAATAGTTTATTTGTATTGTCTATAGAGCTGAGAGTTATAGGGATTCTAAGTAGTATTAGGTCAAGTAATTAAATTGCTTATTGAGTAACTAAATTTATTTTCAGACATACAAATTACAAAAGTAAATATATTGCAATAGTATCATTTTCATTATTTGAAAAAAAAAAAAACTTTTTAATTCAATACAACAAGAACAGGAGGTACTACATATTTAGATATAGTTGCATGCAATACAAGTATGGAAGACGTGTGATAAATTCAACACAATCTCACAGCAATTAGTTTCTTTTTGATTTAGTGGCTAATTTCTATGAATTCGTATAATCTCATTCTTACAGTTTAGTACGATTTCCTTATTCCCAATTGACAGTAAGGTTTTGGGTTTGGTGTCACACCTCCTTTTTAAAAATTGCACATTTTCGTACGACTGAACTCATACAAATTCATACAAATTAGCCTCTAAACTGATAAAACGTAAAATACTTAAATTTCCTCAAGAGATCAGGCTGGATAAATTACATTATTGTATTCATCAGTTGTCTATTTAAATTAAACCAATCAGATAGGGCCTCTCTATCCCCGCCTCCCCAATGGCTGCTGTTCAGCTATGGCTGGAGTGGCTCAAAGGCGAACCCAAAACTGAAAATAAACACTAATAGTGGGAGTCCAAATGAGAGAGAAGAAAATGACAACAGTCAATCAGAGTCAGAATATCTGCTGAGGTTTTCGCTCATGTTTTAAAGACTAAATGCACCTTGACACAGTTTTTTTGTTTGTCAGATCTAGAACTAATTAGATCTGAAAAAAATTGTACACATTGAATTTAACATCCTAACATCCTAACAAATGATTTAAAAGCATAACTAATAGTAAAAATAGCAATTCTCCATTATGTGCTGTGCCGCGCAGTACTGCAGCACTGCGTATGGTCACATTCAGTCACTCGTGCATTCTCAGTAGCCACATCTGAATAATGTAAGACAGACTGGTATCGCAATATTCAACAGCAGTTTCGCATATTCTCCCAGTATCGTGCAGCCCTAATTTAGATACAATTGGAATTATGTAATTAATTAATAATCAGTAATTAGGAACTTTTTTTAAAGCTGAATCTACACAACTCTTGATATTTTTGGGGGACAACTTCAGGTTTTAAGTTCAATCCACTTCATTTTTTTTAAAACAATTTGGTTAACTTAATCGACAACATGATGAAATTGTGTGGAACCAAACATTTTTTACACTGAACTTCAATTGTAATTGAAATCATACACGAAAAAGTGCAACAACATGTGTATATTTCAGATTTAAAAAAATAAATTAAAACAAAAAAGAAGGCCAAAATGTCAAAATTGACAAGTCCACGAAAAAACTATTGTAAAAACTGTGTAAATATCAAAGCATGAATGATATGGTCAAGTTTTAGTGGATATCTGTAATTAAGACTACCTTAAAAGTCCATGGATGTCACACTGGGGCATGGGAAAAGATTTCCTAATTGTCTCCAGAGTATCATCAGTATTAAACAGCACTGGAGACACAGAATAAAGCTGGCCTGTCTGTCAAAGCCTCAGATTTAGGAACAAATGAAAGAAAGGCTATTGTGTAAATCCCACAAGTTAAGCCGTGTGGCCTGTGCTGGAAAAGCCTCATCTTTTGTCCTGTGAAAGATCACGGAGGGCTGACTTTCTGTTCCTCGACCCGCTGTAAATTAAACCGGCCCGATGTCAGATAACATAGGAGGTTAGACGTCCACATTTGCCTTCACTCGTCCACAAATGTAGACAGAGACCAGTCTGAGGGGCGAAGAGATGTCAGATAAAAAATAATAGCAAAGAGATCAAACTCTTGGCAAATAAATGTCAGTCATTGTGAAGTAATGACAGTGCTGTGTTAGAAATGACAGTCATTTGAAACGGCGAAATTGCGCAGCTCTGCTAGAGAACTGGGTCAAAAACAATGCAAATCTACAAAGAACGAATCTACAGTTTATGCTGTGGTTATGATGATGATACACTGCAAAAATGACAACATGAAGGAATTAGATCAGATTATTAGATTTTTGTGCTAATTTAAGTGAATTGAACATAAAACAATTAGGTTACCCCCTCAAAAACTCAAGAACTGTGATCTTTCAGCTCATTTGCAATAAGTAGTTTAAAGAAACAGCAAAGTAATTTTTTTGAGGTTACACATTGGGTTCCACACAATCCCTTCATGTCATTCCAAGGCAAATCGATTAACTTGACTCAATGGTTTTACATATGAAGTTGATTGAAGGTAAAACCGTTAAATTGTCCTGCTCAAACTCTCAAGAATTGTGTTGTTTTAGCTCATTTTAATTAGGTGGTTTAAACAAACAGCAAGTGTAATTTCGTAACGAGTGTACACCTTAAAAAAAGTTGGGTTCCACACAATTACTTGATGTCGTTCCAATGAAAATTGATTAATTTAACTTAATGTTTTTTTTTTTACAATTTTAAGTTTATTGAACGTAAAACAATTAAATTGTCCTGTTCCATCTCTCAAGAATTGTGTTGTTTTAGCTCATTTTGAATAAGTAGTTTAAACAAAAAGCAAATGTAATTTCGTAACGAGTGTACACCTTTAAAAAAAATGTTGGGTTCCAAACAATTACTTGATGTCGTTCCAACGCAAACCAATTAATTTAACTTAATGTTTTTTTTGTACTCTTTTCAAATTGATTGAACATAAAACAATTAAACTGTCCCGCTTAAACTTTCAAGAATTGTGTTGTTTTAGCAAATTTTAAATAAGTAGTTCAAACAAACAGCAAGTGTAATTAAGTAACGTGTGTACACCTTTAAAAAATTTGGGTTCCACACAATCACTTGATGTCGTTCCAACACAATTTAATTAATTTACCTTAATAGTTTTTACAATTTTAAGTTGATTGAACATAAAACAATTGGCACTAAATTCAACCCTTTTACAGGCCCGTAGCTAGGA
Source organism: Danio rerio (assembly GCF_052040795.2). Taxonomy (NCBI): domain Eukaryota; kingdom Metazoa; phylum Chordata; class Actinopteri; order Cypriniformes; family Danionidae; genus Danio; species Danio rerio. Next base: position 3,962,521 of record NC_141044.1, read on the forward strand.
GGGGTTCGGGTGGTTTGGAATACACACACCTCACCTACAAAGGTCCAGAATTAGTCATATATGAGCTTACCTGTCCTATTTTGACTGCTATATCATCATAAACTGTGAAAATAACTAATTGAAAAAGGCTTTGAGGGCGCTTTCACATTTGGCTGGACCGTACCCGAGTTCGATTGTCCCCCCTTGCCACCTTCTCGGTTGGTTTCTGTTCACACTGTCGTTTTTCCTTCTGAACTTTTATACACTTGCATCATCGAGGTGCTGTTGTGTGTACGGCTGTTGCTAGGTAATGGACATGAAAGCAAAGCGCCAAAATGGAAAGGTGTACGCACATCATGGTCATTCTGCTTTTACTGAATCTTTTGGTTTTGGACATACAGGAAGCGACTCGCGTCCGTCTGCCGTGAAAATATTAGACACATTTAGAACATCACACGATGTCTGCATAAGCTGCTTTTGGAGGAGACAAGCAGACATTATCACTGTGATTGCCCTGGCTCAGTACCGCTTGTCACCAAGGTACATTGCGTGATACACACACACACACACACACACACACACACACACACACACACACACACACACACACACACACACACACACACACACACAAAAGAACGTTATGAAAAGGATAGTTTGTTGTACAGTCGGCGATTCATTTCCGCTAAGTGGTATGATTGCATTCATAGCAGAAGTGAACCGGACCAGAATTCGTGTGAACTGTACCCCACACCACCTCTTTCAGGCGGACTCGGGTACAGTTCGTGGGTGCGCACCCGAGTTCAGAAGACACGTTCACACTAACTAAACATACCGCACTCTGATGTCAAACAAACCCAGGTGCTGGCCAAAGTTGCTAGTGTGAAAGCACCCTAAGACCAAGAGGCTAGAAAAATGTGAAGCACTACATTATATTATTATTATGTTTTAAATACTGTTTATTTAAATGGGCCAAATTCAGACTGAGGAAAGTTGAATGTGCTGGCCAGTTTGTCATTTGCCTAATAAATGACAATAGGCTACGGTTTTTAATTTAAAACTTTAACAGATTCCTATTGTTTTTTCAAATTATATTTGAAAATAATTATATATATTAATATAAATATTAATAATATTTAGAATAATTTAAATAATTAAAAATAAGTCCTTTTTTATTCTAAATCTTTAGGAAATGTGGTAATAATGACCATCCAACAAGCTAATTCAAGGTGCATGTGGGAAACTGGAGCACCAAGAGGAAACCCACTCCAAACATGGGGAAAACAAGCAAACTCCACACAGAAATGCCAACTGACCCAGCGGGGACTCAAACCAGCGACCTTCTTGCTGTGAGGCGACAGTGCTAACCACTGAACCACCGTGTCACCCCTTAACTAAATAAATGAACTAAAATAAATCTATTACTCGAACCCAAAATAAATCTAGAAACAAAACAACATTAGCTCGCATGCTAATATACAGTATATGTACAGTATAGTATATATAGTTTTGATTTTTTTGTATTTTGACATTTATGAATTGATTGGAGGATGGAAAGTAGTCATACAGTATAGATGATCAAACGAAGGGCAAAATTATAAAAAAATGTTCAGTGTGAAACATTTTAAATGACTAATATTTATATAAATAACAAACATTAAATTTGGAATAACATGCCATAATTAATCATTCTCAATAAGCTGAGAATCTGAAATCTGTTTAGCATTTTGACTCAAATGTCTCAATCAGCTTTACATTTTCACCTGTTTTAAATAAAAAATCACGGAGAAACAGAAATGTTCTTCATAATTAAAACGTGCCAACTTCAAAATCAGTTTCTATGTTCACTCTGAATAATAATCATATTCTCACTCTTTTTATCAGCTTTACTTAAGGCATTTGAGAAGAGAAAATAAGTGCAGTGTGAAAACCCATGGCAAAAGGACAAGGACAAACACACACAAACTAATTCATCCTTGGCCTCTGCGAGTGATTAAAACTACTTTGATGGGTCGTCTTCATATTTCAGAGACATGCTTTTCTGAATTAGCATGCAAAGTTATTGTGCTGCATCATCCAAAATGACATTTGCTGCTGCAGTCAAACAGAACCGAGTGAAGCCGCGCAATACGTTTCCTCTGCAAACTAACGATAACTTGCATCAGGAAGGGGCTCCACTCAGCAAAACTCACCAAAGCTTAACTCTGAAGCAATTCTAGAGCGTGCAGCAACAGTCAGATTATACATACGGGACATCATAAAGTTGACTGGTAATCTTCTATTCCTGGAATATATGCAACTTGGCGGCAATTGTGCTTGAATATACATTTCCCATCCTGCCCAAGAAAGATTTATGCGACCCCTTGGGAAAAGTTATTAGTGAATTGATGAGGCTAAATTCAACATCCGCCTTTCTCCAAAGGTAAACTTTCCTTCAGAAATGCAATTTATCAGCTGGTAGACGATTCGCCATAGGATTAATCATGGTTCCTTTTTGTGGGTTACGAAATAAATTATATATTTTGTCCAAGTTTTAAGCTTGTATGCACAAACATTGATATTCCACAAGTTTTCCAATGCCATAAACTTGAACAGCTTTGGAATTAAGTGTATATAGGAAGTGTAAATTGCAAGATATAGTTTAGCAGAGACAACAGGATCTATGTTTTTTACTCATTCTTGAAATTGGTTCTCAAACAGTGATATTCCTCACTATGTCCAATGCTGGACAGCATTGACGTAAACCTTAACAACTTTGGAATTAAGTGTATATATATATAAAGATAATCTAGTTTAGCAAAGACAACAACATTAATATGTAGTTTTGCTTTTAATTAAAAAAGTAAAGTAAGCCTTGTCAAGTATAGTTTTACCGATAGTCGAAACTCGTCCTCAAACAGTGATATTCGTCCAGACTTCCAATGTTGGACTGCATTAGCGTAAACCTGAACCACTTTGGAATTAAGTGTATATATGGAAATAATTTAGTTTAGCAAATACAACAACATCGCATGTACTTTCACTTTTAAATAAAAAAGTAAAGTAAGCCTTGTCAAGTACGGTTTTACCATACCAACATTGGTCCTCAAACAGTGATATTCCATTGTTGGACTAAATTACCGTAAAAACAAACATCTTTGGAATTAAGTACATATAGCAAATGTATATATAGAGAGAATTTAGTTTAGAAAAGACAACATTATCGCTTGTAGTTTCGCTTTTAAAAAGTAAAGCCTTGTCAAGTATGGTTTCACCTATAATCGAAACTGCTCCTCAAACCATACCTGCCAACACTCCCGTTTTTCCTGGGAGTCTCCCGTATTTCAGACCCATCTCCCATTTTGGTCTGTCCCCCCAGTCCTCAGTCTCCAGTTTGCGCAAAACATTTCTTTCAAATGTCTCCCCAGCTAATATCAGTTTCCCTCTCTCATGGCAGAATCCAGCAGCTGATCAGCGCCTGCACCTTCACACCCTGTACAACTTCACTCTTTCCCCCGAGCACCTGCACTCTTCGTGGCCAGAAGACATCCACTGCACCTAGACTGTACCACTCAATACGCTGTAAATAAATCACCCTCCGGGAAAAAGTGTGTTCAGTGTACATCTGTGTTAGTGTTTTCCCTCTATCTTACCACAATGGAGATGATATAGTTTAGCAAAGACAACAACATCACCTGTAGTTACCTGTAGCCTTGTCAACTATGGTTTCACCCAAAGTCGAAATTGTTCCTCAAACAGTGATATTCCTCAAGATGTCCAATGTTGGACTGCATTTACCCACAGTCAAAATAATCCTCTGATTTTAACCCATCCAAGTGTACACACACACACACACACAAGCAAACCTGCAATCATTCGATTACAAGTCCAACTCTCCAACGATTAGGCCACAACTGCCCCAAAATTTGTATACATTTCTAACATTACAAGTGCTGCATATCGTCTCAAATCTGAAGTGCTGGAATTGTTAACAGCGATGGAAACCACAGAAACTGTAATCATTCTATCAAACGTAATAGTTCTCCAGCGACTTCTACTGATAGCAGCAGCTTGAGGTGTCTCGCAAGAATGGAGCTAGATCTCGTCTCTGAGCTCTTGGAGAAACAGATGTTATTTTTGAACACTCTTTAACTGAAATGAAGAGCAAAATATATTCAGGAATACTTGAATTGTATATCAAAAGTGCACATTTTGTTTAGATTAGTAGCATTTTAAAACTCTAAAAATGAGCACAAAAGACGTCAAAAGTACCCTTTCAAAAACATGCCGTTAGTTCAATGCTTTCTGCCAAAACAGCACTGAATTGTAGAGCCCCCCGCTCCTTACTAACCAGAGAGGAAACACACATGGACAGTGCTTCTACATAATTCAATCACAGAAAGAACAGCCAGAAAGGGGACATTGATAGATTTGTGCCGGATATTAGTAACATTGACCCATAACAATGTACAGTACCTATAACTGTCAGCATGTTTATGTGCTTTTTATACTGTTTCTATTCTAATTTGCAGTTAAGAGAAATAAATAAATACATTTAAATGCAAATCAAAGTATAAATATCAGTGAACATGAACAAATAGATTTCCCTACCAGCGAATATTAATTAATTTCTTCTTGTCGGCTTAGTCCCTTTATTCATCCGGGGTCACCACAGCAGAATTAACTGCCAACTTATCCAGCACATTTTTACACAGCGAATGCCCTTCCAGCCGCAACCCACACACACACTCATACACTATGGACAATTTAGCCTACCCAATTCACCTGTACCACATGTCTTTGGACTGTGGGGGAAACCGGAGCACCCGGAGGAAACCCACGCAAACGCAGGGAGAACATGCAAACTCCACACAGAAACGCCAACTGAGCCGAGGTTCGAACCAGAGACCCAGCAACCTTCTTCCGGTGAGGCGACAGCACTACCTACTGCGCCACCCAGCAAATAGTAATCAGACACCAAATTTAAAAGCAGACACTAACCCGCTATAACGCCATCAACAAAGACTAAATCTCCAAAAGACAGACGAAAACATCGGGGAATTGTAGCTCTGTCATGGACATGAGGCATATAAATTCCTGAAAAACAGCTCGAGGTGAAGTATATTGATCGCAAGGGCTCAGTTTGGAATTCCGTCTCAGTTTTGTTGATATGAAATTAAACATTTTCGTAGCTTAAAACAGATGGAAATATGATTGCTATTCGTATGACTACTATGGCGAAGGCTTAAACGGAGCAGTGCTCATAATATCGAGCAAAAAAAAAAGAAAAAGACAGCTGGGAAACATAACCTGCTTTGTATTTTTGTAGGAAACATAGTTTAGATCTGTTTAGGGTAAGAGGTGTGTGAGTTATTGCCATCATCACTGAATGTCAGGAATATCGAAAACAAAACTTAACTCCGCTACTTTAGCGCCGCTCACAGAGCTTGATCCATGCAGACATTTCTCCTCTTGGGTTTAAGATTTTGAAAAGGGAAAAAATTCCATCAACCTGTCCAAACTTTTAGGATACCTGGTGTCAGATTTGCATAATCCAGGGGTGTCCAAACTCGGTCCTGGAGGGCGGGTGTCCTGCAGATTTTAGCTCCAACTTGCCTCAACACACCTGCAAGGATGTTTCTAGAAAGCCTAGTAAGAGCTTGATTAGCTAGCCCAGGTGTGTCAGATTGGGATTGTAACTAAACTTTGCAGGACACCGGCCCTCCAGGACCGAGTTTGGACATGCCTGGCTTAATCCATATGCACAACGCCTTGGCTTGTTTCCCTCGATCAAAAGCTTGACAGCCACACGTGCTAAACCATGATTGGTGAATGGCGGTTTTCAAGTGTGGCTTAGCGAAGGGTGAATTATTAAAATTATCAATGGTGGCCAAACTTTTGCATAAGACTGTTCCAATATCAGGATATGAGATGATTATATAGTGACATGACATTTCTGTTTTATCAACCAGCCTAAGTATCACTTAAAAAAGTTTTGGATTCACTTTAAGATGCAGGACAGAATGGTGGGCTTCAGCCTGACGTCAGTCCGAGCTTTCACAAAGGAAGGTGTGATGTTGAAACATTGCTTTCACACAGTCACAAAAAACTATTCACACAGTTGAATCACCTAAATTAATCCCTTGGTGGTAAGTGCCACACATTTTAATTAATCACACTTCAGATTGCCAGAGTTTGAAAAGGAAATGTCACCAAGCCAAGATTATTAATGCCTTTAAACATTTGGGGGGTTCAATCAAGTGTCATCAGTATGCGCAGTAGGAGAGCAGAAGATTTACCTTGTTGGGACACACTGCGATACATCATGCCATCGAGCCAGGAAACGCCTACAGTCTCGTTTTGCTCAGACCCCTTTGAGACGGCAAGTGAATGCATCCTGTAGAGTGAACACCGGGGGAACAATTAAACACAAAACCTTACTCCGACACACGTGTGGCTGCCTTCAACACTGACATATTAAGGCACATCCAAGTTGTTCAGGTGTAAAGTGGAGATTGCTGCCGGTTCTCGAGAGTTTTTCACATGTTCTCACAGGTGCATTTTGTTTTTATCTGCACATGTTAAAGGGGTTTTGTTGTTAATGAGAGATGGGTCTGTTGTCTAAGAAAGAAAGTTTTCCCTGATTAATATGCAGATTATAAAGAAACTTTAAGATTTTAAAGGAACGCTCCAACTTTTTTAGGGGTAAAAAGTCTCATTTTATAAGTCTCTTAGAGTTAAACAGTTGACTTGAATCGTTTTTGAATACGTTCAGATGATATGTTGTTCTCACTGGGTTAATTTTGGCTCAGTCATTAGCATTTCGTTCAAAAATGTAAAAAAATAAAATAAAATTAAAACTAAATAAAAAATTTAAATTTCAATAACTGTCCTATTTAAAGCTTGAGTCTTCAGTAGTTATATTGTGTATTAACATCAACGGCAAATGTAAAATGACTATTTTCTAGGCCAATATTACTAGGAACAATACACTACCTGACAAAAGTCTTGTTGTCGATCCCAGTTGTAAAAGCAACAAATAATAACTTGACTTTAAGTTGATCATTTGGAAATGTGAAGGTAGATTTTTTCCAATGAATCATCTGTTGAACTGCATCCCAAACTTTACAAATACTACAGAAGACCTATCTGAACCCGCATGGAGCCAAGACTCTCACAGAAACCAGTTAATGGGGTTACATTCAGTATGGGGGTGTGCGAGTGATCTGCAGAGTGGATGGCAACATCAACAGCCTGAGGTATCAAGATATTAGAAGATAAGTTATTAATTGTTGTTCCTAAAACTTGGAAAGGCGACAAGACTTTAGTCATGTAGTGAACTCTCATTGTGGCATATTAGTACTTTAAAGCGGATAATTATCAATACTCTTTTGAATTTTTTGAAGGAAATGATAATGGTCAAACACAATTAAATTCATTATGCTAAGCTAAGCCAAAAGTGACATTCCCAGAATAAGAAATATTCTAGCATTAACGACAAACTCTGGGTTAAACCCAGAGTTAACAGAGAAAGCCTATATCAAGCGTCAGACCAGCTCAGATTTGTTTGGTTTTGTCAATCCAAAACTTACTCTACAATGCGGAGTTTGTTAAACTCATTTTGAGCAAAGTGCCTTGGGTTAGACATGTTGCGTAAGTTTTCATGGCAAAAAAACCTGCTTAAAATCAAATTGAGATTGCTCTAATTGAATGTAAATGTGCCTGCGTCAACACTGAAACTGGTGTAACTGGTGCCTAGGTGGTGTGCGTGACTGATAATTATCATATCCATGATTCTGCATATAAGAAATGAAGAGTTTGGAGTTAAAGTTAAAACATTTTAAGACAAAGAAGCTTGAATACATAAAACAACAACTTCGATATAGTATATGTCACTTTATCAAATATTAATTTTAAGTCTTAAAATTAACTGGACTAGGCTTCAGCATATCAAATATGTCTCTTATAAACATGGTACTCTATTCTATAAAATTCTATATCTTTTTAATTATTTCTGCTTTAAAACTGCATTATGGAACCTTGATTTGTCCTTCAACAGCTTTTACAGTTGACAACTCTGCAAAAAGTGACTTTAATTGACATTTTTAATAGTTTAAAGTGAGGTATTCGTACTTTTGTTAACAAATTACAGTACAAAAGCTTAGCAATAAACTGCCAGTACTATGTGTTGTTATTTTACAGACTTAATTCTCTAAGCTTTGTATACACCATATTGTTTGGAACTACTAAAATACCAATTAAAGTCACTTTCTTAAACTGCTAAAGTTTCATTTTCAACATCAAATGGCCACTGAACACAGATAAAAGTCCCATTATTTAATTCACGACTGTAAATAAATAGAAAAGTCCCATAAATCACAATTTTTAATTAACAGATTATTTTATTTTACCGTGAAAGCCAGTTTATATCTTGACAAACACTCAACGCCACTGCTTTCCTAAACATTGCATTTGCCCTCTGCCCATCATCTACCTGGTATTTGATTAAGAGTATCTTACCGCAGCTAACCATGAGGGAGTCTCATTAGCTAAAGGGCTTCATCTGGTCCCGGCGGTGAACTAGGCAGGGATCAGGCCGGGTGTTTGCTCAATTCCCTCGGGTTCTGGAGGTGGTCTCGCTGGACACGGGGGCTTGTTGATAATGAGTCTGTCTTCCTGCAGCCTCTGTTTGGCCACCGCTCTGTGATTAAGAGATGTGTCCATCTCCTCCAGTCCGTCACACCAGGGACTGAAACCTGGAAGAAAATCACTGAACACACAGCGGAAGAGTCTTCATTACTCATCTAATGAGCTGCTCGCTGGACAACAACAGATTTACAACATACTGGCTCTGTTAAAATGCTAGTGTGCTTCCTTGGTGTCATAGGTAACGTTAATTTTCAGATCTATATTGCATATTCGTTGTTATTTATGTGCCAGCACTGTGGCTCAGTGGTTAGCACTGTCGCCTCACAACAAGAAGGTTACTGGTTCGAGTCCTGGCTGGACTTGTTTGCATGTTCTCCCCATGTTGGTGTTGGTTTCCTCTGGGTGATCCTGTTTCTTCCACAGTCCAAACACATGCGCTATAGGGGAATTGGATGAACTAAATTGGGCGTAGTTTGTGAATGCGAGAATGTATGGATGTTTCCTAGTACTGAGTTGCTGGAAGGGCATACGCTGCGTAAAATATATGCCAGAATAGTTGGCGGTTCATTTCAATGTTGCGATATTGATATAAAGAGTGGCAGACTTCTTTGCATTGATCAAAATCCATCATAAAAGATGGAAGTGAGCAGATTAATGGGAGCTGCATTTTATACAGTACCCATCATACAATAAGAAGCGTCCGGCATTTAAAGTAGGACACTGCATGGTATTCCCTCAGATGCACTTTCTGCAGTAAGACTCTTAAGGCAGAACACATGGAGTCAGCAGCCCAGAAATCTTTTGGCCTCTCTGGCTCTTGATGGCGGTTGTGCTTACACAGGAGAACTGCCTCACTGGCCTCACTGACACCTTGAAATATGTTGTGTTCAGGGCCAGAGGTCTCTAAAGACCTGGACACCGGTGACCCTTTAAAGCTGCTCTTTTCTAATTTGGGAAAGGTTTTACTTCCCATTATATATTTATTTGAGCCATTTGTCATTAAAGCTTTGAAAAAGTCGGTGTGATATCTTGGAAAAGAAAAAAAAAAACAAGAAGAGAAAAAAATATATAGTACATATATTTTTTTTGGTAACACTTTACAATAAGGTTCATTAGTTAATGCATTTACTAACATGAACTAATCATGAACAACACATGCACAGCATTTATTAATCATAATTGAACATTTACTAATGTATTATTAACATCCAAGTCCATGCTTGTTAACATTAGTTAATGCACCATAAGTTAACATGAACTAACAATGAACTACTGTATTTTCATTAACTAACATGAACAAATACAGTAGTAAATGTGTTGTTCATTGTTTGTTCATGTTAGTAAATGCATTTATTAACATTAACTAATAAACCTTATTGTAAAGTGTGACCGTTTTTTTTATTATTCCTCTCAATTCATCTATTTTATTAATTCAATATATTTATTCTATGTATTGTTGGCCTTAATTTTGTAGTTTCTAGTATTGCATCTATCTTGTGGGCATTTTATAATATTTGATTCTTTATTGTGTGAAAACCATTTCTTTATTAAAAAAATAGATATAATGGGTTTATTACTTCCAGTGCTAATACATCATTAATAATGATTAAATACAAAATTGGTAGTAGTCATTAAGAATTATGTAGTTTGGACATGGTGCGAATCATGAAATGAATCATGACCATTTTAACTCAGTTATTTTGTCAAATTTATGTTGTCAGATTGCCAAAAATCAGTCTAAATATGTTAAAATAAAAATGTTATTAAATTTAATCAGTTAAAATATATGAATATGGTATGAATATACCAAGAACAAGTCAAATCCAATTAGTTCAATTCTATGAGGTTGGTTTACTTAATATTCAGGGACAAAAATAAGCAGCTCCACACTTCACACAATAGATAAATCAATAAGATGCATTTAAAACTCACTGGAGGTATTGATGATAATGTTACAAACATTTTGTTATTATCATTTTCATTTATGTTTAGCAAAAAATATCAATCACAAAGTTTATTAGTTTGGTTATTTTTAAAGTATTTATTCAAAATATAAATTTTGTATGCAATTAGAATAAATAAATCTTATTTGTTAGGCCTAAATAATGATTTTGTCTAATAATTATGCAGCTTTAATGTTTCACACATGAAAACATACGACATTTATAATGTTATATCATGATTAAAAAATAACACCCCGTTGTTTCCACCACCCTTGGATAAAGAGTTCAACTTGCAATCAGTTTTGAGATCCCAAAACAAACATTTTACCTGATTTTACATTAAAAATGTGTCCCATACATGGCTCTTTAATTAAACTGCCTGTCTTAACAGCTGCTTCTGACCGATTCATGCAAAAAAAGTAAATTTTATGCATAGCTGATTACTGGTGATCTTGCCAGACATGAAGTTAAATCATGCTTATGTGCCAAAATGTTCTTATGACAATGAGTTGCAGTTTCCAAAGCCAGACGCTCTAACAACTGTGCAAACTAAAAGCATGATGGGAAGTGACTTGCATGGCTAATGACACTGTTCAGCACTCATTTAACTTACAGCTCTGAACAACCACGATATTGTGCAGTTACTCTGTGTGAACATAACCTACACAATGACATTTTCATCAAAGTCGATGTTTATTTGTACATGAATAAATTATAACTGCAGAAAAAAATATAGAAATAAATTATCACTTTTGGCTGCTCTTGTTCGAGATCACCACAATGGATCACCATTATTACTGAGATTATTGCTTCTTGCTGTACATTAAATAAATTGCTGTTGAATGCAGAAGATATGGAAATTATAATAGTTGCACAGATCAATAAATAATAGTATATTGTTAATCATTAATAGGAATATTATTGTTACTAAGGGGTGATTATTAGGGGTCGCCACTCTGGATCTATAATCAATAACAACCACATCAACAACAATATTAATATTATAAATAAGTTATTTAACTAAACTCATATTTAATAAATATAAATAATAATAATAACAACAACAACAATTATGGTCATTATTATAAATAATATTTCTAAAATATTTGTTTTATAAGTAATATAAATAATAATAATTATTATAATAAGTATTGTTGTTTTTTTTATTTTACAAATAAATATGTAAGTAATCATAACTATCAAAATTTTATTAAACACATACATATATGATTTTAATATTAATAAAAAATAATAAAATTTTACAACAATAAAAAAATAAATAAATATTAAAATATAAAAAAATAAATATTTAAGTAATAACTATTATTATTTTTATTATTTTTATTAAGTACATAAATATGAATTTAGTTAAATATATATTAATGTATTAATAAATAATAATAACTGATATTATTTAAATATTTATTTTAATAATAATAAGTTATTATTTCTTAAATATTTTCATTCAAATAGTAATAAAAACAATAATTATAGTATTATTATTATATACATGTAAAAATAACATTATAAATAACAAGTAATATTAACCAGTGTTATTATTATTATTAAATAAATAAACATGAATTTATTTATTTATTAATAATTAAGCAATACTAATAACTACTATGATTATTTAAATGGTTTTTAAATAATAATAATAATAATATTTTTTTCCAATAATACATTTATATATTTATAATTACGTTTTTTCCAATGTAATTAATGCAATTAATTGTGAGTGCAATCTGAGAAAGAAATTTAGGAAGCCGCCATTTGTGCTCAACACCATAAGACAAATCCCAAATAATCTGTTTTAATATCTGAAGTGTTTTTCCTTGACTGCATTTAGATTAAATGTACAGCAAATGGAGACAGCTACTGACTTCTCTTTGAAGAGTTTCAGAATCGATCCCATAAATTAATCAAGTATGAGGAAGTTAGATAAGCCGACACACGTACGCAAGACGAACAGACTGTTTTTTTTTCTCACTAGTCATCACCTCTGTGTTTTCCACACTAATATGCTGGCCATCAAATATCTGCTAATGTGTCAAAACCCATATGGTCCGTATGCTAATGAAAACAATAGAAAGCGCATGTAAATCCCCCATATGGCCCAAACTTTCTCAACAAATGCCAAGCAAACCACAAGGGAGCTGACGACAGAATCTTGAACAGTTTTGGTTTTGATAAATATTGTCAAGTATGTGGCAACAAACAGATCTCATAACCTACACGCGGCGCTGCAGTTTATCGAAGAAGAAAGCAGCTCTTAAGTTGTGAAAAACGAAAATCAGCAGGTGTTCGGATCTGAGCTTTGTTTTGGTATTACATCACCTCGGGCTCATGGAGGGGGATTTGAAGTGTCATTAGAGGGTAATCTCAACACAAGCAGACACTCAAGCCCACCGCTGGTCCAGTCTACTGTGAGGCTTATCTGGCAGAACAGGAAAAAAAAAAAATCACAAATGAGATCTCTTTAGTAGCCCCAGTGTTTCTCCCAGGCAAAATAAAAAGGAAATGGATCAGCGTGGTATCAAAACTGAGAATTATAATTTTCCGTGGAACAGTCCAGAATTTATTCTGAATGATCAATCTGTGGGCATATTACAATTTTAAAAGGTTCCTAATTTTGTTTTGGAGGTCTACAATTAGGTTAATACCAATCTAAAGCCTGTTTCACACCGCAAGCGTAAGCAGCTGCGTTTTTTTCGGCGTTCATGTTAACAGATTAGAGCTTTCATTTATAAAAAAAAAAGTGACTGCTTTAAGACTGTTTATGGGAGTTGTAGTCCATAGCGAAGTGTATTGTGGGTAGTGTAGTTCGATGAGCAGCTGCTTATGCTGTCTTCATTAGTTTCAAAAACACTGATTATTTTTACAATTTAAAACGGCATCCTTGGAAATCATCTCTGCTAGAGATACTGCTGCCCTAAAAACAATAAAAAGGAAATAAAAAATCTTATTTATAGGGCTGCTCGATTATGGGAAAAATCATAATGATGATTATTTTGGTCATAATTGTAATCACGATTACTCAAATCGATTATCAGTTGAAGTCAAAATTATTCGCCCTTCAGTTAATTTATTTTTATATATCAATATTTCCCAAATGATGTTTAACAGAGGAATTGTTCACAGTATTTCCTACACTATTTTCTCTTCTGAAGAAAGGCTTATTTGTTTTATTTCGGCTAGAATAAAAGCAGGTTTAAATATTTTGAAACCTATTTTAATAGTTCAATATTATTAGGCCCCTTGAGCAATATATATTTTTGATCGTCTGCAGAAGAAACTCCTGTTATACAATGATTTGCCTATTTACCCCTATTAAGCATTTGAATGTCACTTTAAGCTGAATACTAGTATCTTGAAAAATATCTGGTAAAATATGATGTGCTGTCATCATAGCAAAGATAAAAGAAACGCTGTCACTTTAAGAATAGTGCAGCTCTGATATGGTTTCTCTTTCACGTGTCTTTTGATTCTCAACTTGTTTGTTTTTCACACAAACGAGGGTTAATATGAATAATCACTGAACACCGCGCTCTGACACAAATGTGCATGTATTTGACCAATAAAGCGCTCACATTAAGATGGCGTTAGATGTGTGTGCTCTGCTCGTCCCCGAGCCTGTCTGAAGACTGATTTATACTTCTGCGTCAAACGTCGGCGTATGCTACGGCGCTGACGCATAGCCCTTCGCCGTGGCACCTCTCAAAAAATGTAACTACACGTCGCAACGACGCGTAGCGCAAGCTCTGTGATTGGTCGGCTTGGTAGTGCTGACGAGTCTGGGCGGGGCCGAGAGCCGCGCGAGTGGCGCTAGCCCAATGGAGCGATTGTTTACTATTGTGGAGTCCCGTGAAGGAGCTCCAGATGGAAAGTTTTGTTTTGTGTTTACCTCATAGTTAAAGTTGTTGCACGTCCGCCGGTTTCTGCCTCAAAATGAGCGAGTTTGAGCCACTTGTACATCCAGGAAGTGTTCAGGAAAAGCAAAACAGCAGCAAAGAAACTCGACACAGAGGAACATTTACACCTCACTGCCAACTAGTGTTTCGGAAGTGTTAATGCAGATCGACAGAGACAGCGCGCAGAAGTATAAATGCACAGCTACACGCGTTTCCTGCGCCGTGAGTGACGCCGGTCACTTGACGCAGAAGGATAAACCAGGCTTAAGCGCGGCACACACACACACACTACCTGTCCGAGGCTAAGCGCGGTGCGTGCACACACACAACAGCATGTGCTCTTTCGCGCTTTTAAAAATATGAATGAAGCGCATCCCATGCTGCAAACTTTACATTACAGCACATGCTTTTAGTCATTTTTACGTGGAACTGAGCTTTGCAGAGCAATAAATGTGTACAACTCTAAAGGGGCGGTATATGATGGCATAATCGTTTATCTCGATTAATGGGGTTTCATAATCGTTAGAAGCCAAAATCAAAATCGAAACCGGATTTTTGATTATTTGTACAGCCCTAATTTATATCTTATGAACGCTATTACAGAAAATTTAGACGGTTTTAAAACCTTGGCTTTTCCAAACCGCGGTATACCTTGAACACGGTTATCATTCCATGCTTACTTGTATAAGCTTCCAGTATATTTTCTGTTACTGTACTAATTATTTCTCTATATATTATTATATTATATATTATTTCTTCTACATCTTATTATTTCAAACAACTAAAATGTCAATGAAGTCACTATTGAACTGTAGAGTTGAATTTTCAACATCAAAAGTCGACAGCGCAAAGATAAAACCCACAAAAATACACAAAATACAGAAACTGATATTTAACAGATATATTTTTTACAGTGTATTTACTTTCACAGCACAAAAAAAAAACCCTCAAACTTTCAACATCAACCAAACCCTTCTAGGCCTCACATACAACTGCAGTGTTTGAGGGTGAAAGCAGACATTGTAGTGGTCAAAGACATCAATGCTTTGATCAATCTCTAAAAGAAAAACTTTAAAAAACTAAAGAACACAAGACAACAGAGAGACCATCCAGATCTCAAAGAACCACAGTACTCATCTGGCTCATTGGTCGATTAACGCTAAAAGTAATTTTTTTGCATTAAACGAGTATAAAAGAGCAGTAATGGATGAAAATGCTCACATTAAAAGGATCATTCCAATAGCTCACAGCCACAGCGAAGATGTGAACGAGCCGGAGAATAAAGAAATGAAGTTCTGAAGCCAAAGTTATTCAAGGGTAATGCTTTAAGTTTGATATCTCTCTCTAACGAGCTTCGCGGGACTACAAAAACAGAGCTTTATGACGCCTATAATATGATCATTATGCAGTTTATGGCTGTGGGTCTCCGTGGGCTGAAGATCACAGGGATGATATCCTTTCCTGTTTCATATCGGATGATGCTCTGCAATTTTCCACCTCTTTCATAACAAAAGGCTTTGATGCGGAGTCAGAAGTCTTGAGATTTTGTGGATGATGGCTCAGGGATGAAACACTGCACTATGCACCGACTTCTTTATCTGCTCTAACAATCCATAATGAACAGTGATCAGGACATAATGCATTATTACGGGTGAATCCCATGAAAACATGTCCGGCTCGGTGCATTATACAACAAAATCAAAAGAAATCTTCAGTGAAAAGTGTATTATTTCCCTCTCCCTCCATAAATATGACATTTTCGAGACAATTAACGTCCTGTGGAGTGACTTGCGATACTCCATCTGAAGGTATTTTAAAAAGTATTTTCCTAATTTAATTATTATCCCACATGCAGCTTTTATAAATTCTTATTAACACTTGTGTGCTGTTGGGGGTGTTTTCATCAATTTGGGTCTTAAATTGGCCACAACTTTCTTTGTTGCAGGAAATGGAACGACTTTTGGTGACAAACCTTATTTTGACACATAGTTTGGGGGAAACACTTTGGAAATTTTCAACTCTAGAAAAAAAAGTGTACTCCTGAGTGTAAGAGAGACCAATGAACACTTGATATGTTTGAGAAAATCTAAATAAGCATCTCAGCTCTAGGAATATAGTAAACATAGTAAGAGTATATATTCACACACACACACACACACACACACACACACACACACACACACACACACACACACACACAAACACACACGCACGCACGCACGCACGCATGCACACGCACACGCACACGCACACACACACACACACACACACACACAATAATTTACTGTTTTACTCCATATAAAAGCCAGAATCTTTTTTTTGCACATGCCTGTCTAAAGAGTTAATGCTGCCAATTGTACCAGCAATCAAGAATGCAGGATTAGATGGTGTCATGACTTTGCAATTAAAAAATGTTGTTATAATGGGGGTTTACGGGGCAAAAACGGCCACAAACATAACGAAAAGGTAGTCAATTTGAACAGGGCACAAGAGTTTACAGAAAGGCAATGATAGTAGAACATTAGATTTTATAAGTATTAATAGTAGATTTTATTATTTTTTTAAGTCTTAAATCGTGATGTTAGTGGCATTAATGTTAATAAAACTTGGTGTCTGTGTGAATTTACAAAATAAATAAATAAACAACTTTTTTTTTTAGCTGTACATAAATAAATCAGCACAATTTTTTTTTCTCACCTGGAAAATCACAACTGAAAAGATCCTACTGTTCAGTCTCGCAATGCTATTAGATGGTAGATTCAGAAGGCAATCAACTCACACAACTTGACAATTTGCCTTAAAGCACAGCATCTTGTTTTGCTAAACAAAATAAACTAAGAGTCAAGTAAAATGCCTAAAATACTAATTCTAAATAACTAATTTTCATTAAGTAAAACTTGATTAAACATTAATTCATTCATTTCCATTTGATTATTTCAGAGGTTGCCACAGCAGAATGAAGCCAATGTTTTACACAGTCCCTGTGTACACATGTCCCTCCACCTAACAACCATACACACTCATTCACACACACACACTCATACACTACGGTCAATTTAGTTTATGCAATTGACCTATAGCGCATGTCTTTGGACTGTGGGGTAAACCCGAGCACCCGGAAGAAACCTACGCCAACACAGGGAGAATATGCAAACTCCACACAGAAATGCCAACTGATCCAACAGGGACTCAAACCAGTGACCTTCTTGCTCTGAAGTGACAGTGGTACCCACTGCGCCACAGTGTCGGCTGTTATTTATTTATTTATTTATGACAAAACTGCAAACCACCCAGCTATACGGAGTCCAGACAACCTATAACAAGCTGTCTGTAAACACAAACACACATACACACAAGCAAAAAGCACACACACAAAGACAGCACAGAGCTCTCTCTTTCATTCACGCGCGCACTCACACAGCAACAAACAAGCTAAACGCAGCATCACGCTTTCTCACACACATAAATACGCGTGCTCGCTTGCACTGGAGTCGGGAGCGATATTGTTAGGCGCCCGTCCCCATCTAAAATTAAACCAGTTGCCGACCGCTCCCGCGCTTTATTCGGAAATTTATTTCCAGAAATCTGGTCGGGTCCCGCGGCTCCCCCTGAATGCAGACCTTTAGCATGTGCCATCAATCCGCCTCTTTTTGTCTTGTTTCTTTCTTTGGATAAGCTGGATTTGAACGCGAGTAACATAAGACAGTCCAGTGCTGTCGTTTCGAAAATGTTTAATAACAACATAACTGAACTATATTACACGGTCAAAAAACTGTCTTGCTTCCATCTTCATGACACGACTTCTTCCTTCCCGGAAGTGACATCAGCATATACTCTATATTTAAGAATTAAATTACTTAGTACAATATTTTTTGCTTTTCAATAAGTTTAGGCTCTTATAGCGTGTTCTGTACTTATTTTCCCTGCTGTATATAAAAATGTTAGTTTTCATTAAAAAATAAATCAATGTCTTAAACAGTAGTGTCTGTAACTGAAGAATCACTTATGCCTGTGTGTTTTGTGCTGCTGCTTACACACCTGTCTCTCTCTGTGTATGTGTGTGTGTAAACAGCAGGAGCATGAATCTGACTATGAACCATGATGATGGCAGTTGCAATTACCTTTATTATCTTTATCTTTGATTTAATTAATCCCAGCAGGTAAAGAGCAGCCGTGTTGGTTTATTGGCAGGGGAGATAGAGATCTAAATGTAATCACGCTCTCTGTCAGCGTGCCCTTCATTATTCCTGCCGCAATCATTGTTACCTCGCGAACGGCTTGTCATCTGTCACTCTGAGACAACAAGCTGTTCCAGCCAAGAAAAACAAAACCCTTGTGTCGCTGACACTTTTCAATCACTGTCCGCTGTGTTTTTTTCTCTTGCGTGGTGCTTGGAGAACACGCAGGCTCGCTTTTGTCATTCCCAGGTGTGCTATCAGCATGGGTAAGTTGGCTGGTTGGATAAATGAATCAAAGAACAGGATCAGAATGGGCAAAGACAGAGGTCACAGACTGAAGAGTGCCTATAGAGGTTTAATAGTTATTCTTTGGCAAATATATGTTGTTTAATAAGTGAAAGAACACCTTGAATCTTGACACCTAGAAGTATTGAGCTTGTGTTGTTGATGTCATCATATTTGTTGGCTACCAAAGCAAATCCCCTTAGCATTCATGTTTTGTATGAGAACTAATGGTATAATTACTTATCATATATTCATGTTTACAAATGCTTAGGAAGGAATGTAATTGATTTATAATAATGAAAGTTTTAATTCAGACACATGCTGTAAGCAGTGGGCCAAACACAACAGGACCATCTAGCCAATCAGAGCAGAGTGGGGTTATCAAACCAATCCCAAATAACTGGGTCATCTGACCAATCAGGGCAGAGTAGGACCACCAGACCCATCACAATAGATTGAGCCATCTGGCTAATCACAGCAGACTGGGTCGTCTGACCAATCAGAGCAGAGTTGGGTTATCAGACCAATCACAACAGACTGGGTCATCTGACCAATCAGAGCAGAGTAGGACCATCAGACCAATCTGAACAATCTAGCCAATCACAGCAGACTGGACCATTTACCAATCAGAGCAGAGTTGGGTCATCAGGCCAATCACAACAGACTGGGTCATCTGACCAATCAGAGCAGTTTAGGACCCTCAGACCAATCGCAACAGATTGAGCCATTTGATCAAACGGAGCAAAGTAGGCCCAACAGTCCAATCACAACAGACTAAGCCTGATAAGGGCTATCATATTAATTACATCAAATGGACTCACTGACCAATCAGAGCAGAGTGGGGTTATCAGACCAATTACAACAGACTGGGTCATCTGAACAATCAGAGCAGAGTAGGACCATCAGACCAATCACAACACACTGAGTCATCTGGCCAATCAAAGCAGAGTTCAGTTATCAGATCAATTACAAGAGACTGGGTTATCGGATCAACTCAGAGCGGAGTGGGACCATAAGATCAATCACAACAGACTGGGCCATCAGAACAATTAGAGAAAAGTAGGGCCAACAGACCAATCCCAATAGACTAAGTCTAATCAGGACTTTCCGACCAATTATAACAGACTGAACTATCTGACTAATTAGAGCAGAGTAGGACCATCAGACCGATTACAACACACTGGGCCACCTGTCCAATCAGAACAGAGTTGAGTTATGAGACCAACCACAAGAGATTAGACTTTCTGACCAATCAAAGCAGAGTAGAACCATCATACCAGTCACAAAACAACATAGGGCTAACAGACCAATCAAAAAAGACTAAGCTTGATCAGACCAATCACAAAAGACTAAGCCTGACCAATCAGAACAGAGTGGGCTCAACAGATCGATCACAGCAGAATGAGCCATCTGACAAATAAGGGCAAAGAAGAGCTATTCGTCCAATCAAAACAAAATGTGCTATCTGACCACAATACGCTACATCCCTGAACCAACAGTTTCAGACACATCAAGAAAATGTCTGTTGCTGCAATGTCTGTTGTTGGTTTTGCTTACATTTGATGTCTTTCAGCTTGAAATTGTCACAATATGTCCAGAAAAAATTGTTATAACGTGTTCCTGTGCTGCTACATAAAGTTTTACCCACAAATCTCAACAGATTGATAGTCAATACTTGCTGCTGGTGGTCAGAGAGAAGGTAAATATGGAGATGCATCATCAGACACTTTCTGCTTCCAATTGAGATCTTGGCGCAGTCTTTGTGTACTTTATCACAGATGAAAAGGATTAGATGCAATATTTTCAGACATATCATGGAGCAACACTTTTCAAAATACAGTGCCATATGAACAAGAATAAATTTAATATAGTGGTCTATACTTTCTGTATATAATTGCTTGTAAAATGTAATTTTTATTGATTTTCTGTAATGTATTAAGCTATAATAATACTTAAGCAATAGTAACACTCATGGTCAATAATGGTCAATTAGTTAATGTATTTACTGACACTAACAAGCTATTAGTAATACATTTATTACTGTCTTTATTCATGTTTGTTAACGTTAGTTAATGTTATTCAAGTTAATAAAGAAAAAAAATAGATCAAATAATAAAATAAAGTTAGTTCATGTTAACTGTGCATTAAGTAATGTTAACAAGCACAGCTTTGGATTCTATTAATGCATTAGTTAACACTGAACTATGATAAATAAATGCTTTACAATATTATTCATACTTAGTTAATGTTACCATAATAGCATTAAATAACATTAACTAATGGACCCTAATCCACCAGAGGCTGCTGTGTACGCTTTTTCAGATCTTAAATTTCTCTGAAAAGTGCTTTTTGTACCTGCTGTCCTCGCGTAAAATTACCATAGGCCACTGTTGACTGAATAACCACCCTCTTCCCTAAACCCAACTGATAGTGTTTTCAAAAGCACTGCAAGAAAAAAAAAGCCCTCACATGATTTTTACCATGTTTTCAGATCTTACCACGTTCCCACGCTGTTAATTACTTGTTTATTTTATTTTTAGCCTTTTGTTTTTGTGTTGCCTGCTTTCTGGAGCTGTTCCGGAAAAATCGTCGTCCCGGTCAAAACCTCTCTGCGTCTCAAGTCCGCCAAAGTACATGGCGAGCTACTGGGCAAACTGGTAACAGCTGAAAAGCCATCCAAAAGGAGGTAAGTCGTCAGCTGGTAGAGCGAAAAAAAACAAAAGCCGTTGGCCGCATCATACCACCTCACAGCTTTTGTTTTTAAGACGAAACGCAGGCATACATAGCTCTGGCTACATATTTCACGTGCTCCAGAAATGTATACGGGGGTGCGTTTTCATAATGAGTCTGTGTTGAATGGTAATACCGGTAAATAATATTAACAGACACGACTTTTGAGTTTTACTGGTAGAAAATGGAACTTGCCAACCACATTGTCCAATACAAAGTAATCATTTTAAACACTATAATGCCGATGAATGTTATAATTTACTGTTACGCCCCATTCACAAGGGGCATCAGCATCAACTCTTCCCATTTACTTTGAATGTGTGATGTCAAGCGTTGTCGAACAGAATTGTGTGTCTGTTGGCGCTGTTTAAGCGGCATTGCTTGCTACAGAATTTCTCAACTTTTCAAGCGCCAACGGAAGAATCAGCCAATCAGATCACTTTATGCAAATTCCCCAGCTCAGACAGTAACCGATTGCGAACTTGTTTCATTGGCTGACGCTGCCATGACAATTGCATCAGCTCCAACTTCAGACACGCCCTCAAGCGTTGACGCTGAAGCCCCGTGTGAACTTTCTGATATTTGTAGCATAGTGAATATAAAAATACCATAAACAATCAGTTAGAAAATCCTCTAGCTGTAACTGTAATTTCCATCAGGGAACTGGCTGAACTGTTCACTTCTAAAAGAGTCTATAAAACGAAAACAAACAACCAAAGAAAAAAAAAAGTTGATTTGTTTACTCCTACTCCTGCAACAAAGTTTCACCCATAAATCACAACAGTAATGCCTCCTCATCAATTATAAGTGTGTGATCTGCATTAGTCTATAGTGTGTGTATTATTCCTGTAGCTATTACTCAAAATTCATAATTTATGTGCGACGCTATCAGCGAAAAAGGCGAGCAATTTACTTGTCAAAATGCATTACTTTGTGCGAGCTGAAATATGACTGAAGAGCTCTGGGCCGCTCATTCGATGGAGTGCAGCTAAATTATGAATAGAGGTGTCGTTTGCTTCAAATAGGGAGCGTTAGTGAAACGCCGCAGTCTGTGCCTTTGATTTCAAGGGGTTAATATAAAAGCTTCAGATCTATACACTTCAGTGAAACAACCCATCCAGGCTTTTCAAAATATGGTGCTTTCAGCAATGGCCACTTATTCAGGCGGAGCGTCAGCGCTGGCCGACAGGTGTAATGATTCAGCGTGAGAATAAAAAGAAATCCGAAGACATGCGTTTCCTCATATCTTTGGTTAGATTAGCCTTTTCTATACGTTCTGCTTTTTGCAATGACGTGTAGGAGAAGTGCGCCCAGGTGATTTTGAAGCACACTTCAGCAGATTAGTGCTTGGTATGGATTATCCAAGAGGATGGTGCCCGATCTGCATTTATTTTTCCTCATCAGCCCCGAGGAGGAGTCTCCCTCCAGCTGTGCAGACTGACAGGTAGAGATTTGGGCTCTTTAAAAGCGCATCATCTCCACATAAGCGTAATCCCCGTCACATTTTCTGTAAGTCTACCTGCCTGCTAACTCCACACTTAACTTTCGGCCTTCTTTACTCGACTGTTTTCTTTCGTGGTTGTCAAAAATATATTTTGAAGATGCTGATTCATGACTGATATCTGGTGTCATTGACTGAAATTTTGATGTCATATGCTGTGTCACAATTTACAAACTATCCATGCTAAATAGTATTCGAAAATAGAATGAGTGTGTCCCAACTCCCAAATCGTAGTATGCTGAAAAGAGTATGCCAAAGGTTCCTGGATGGTCTACAGCAGGGGTCTCAAACTCAATTTACCTTGGGGCCGCAGGAGGCAAAGTCTGGGTGAGGCTGGGCCGCATAAGGGATTTCACAAAAAAGTCCTCAAATGTCATTATTAACAGTTTTAATTATTTCTTCTGAACATGAAGTGTCCTGAACATTAATTGAACATTGAGTGAAGATTATGAACAGTTCTTCTGAACATGGCATCTTTTGCCTACTCCTTGCTGCCAGAGACTTGACAGCGCTTCTTCTCACAAATCTGAACCACATTTGGCTTTAGAGCGGAAGCAGTTGAGACCCTCAGTATGGCTTGAAGATGATCATCATTAAGTCTAGACCTGTACTTTGACTTATTGAAGTTCAAGGTGGAGAATAACTTCTCACACAGAAAAAAGTGGGGGAACTCACTCAAAACTTCCATTCCCTCACCTAAAAAAAAAGGCGTATATATGTATAAATAAAACACTTCCACCCCACTCCAGTCACATCAGTCTGTACCAGTCTGTATCTACCTATAATATATATAAGATGCAGGCTGTAGCTGGGTAGGTGGCAGGCTGCAGATAGGTAGCTAAGTGGCAGGCAGGGGCGAGAACAGCTTACCTTGGTTCTGGCCGGCGCGAGTTCTCTCCTAACACTTCCCGCCCGTCACAGCGTCTAACAAAGGGGCGGGGTGCGTGGTGACGTCACCGGCATCCCCGCCCCTTTGTTTACACGGCGGGCGGGGAATGCCAGTGACCGCTGTGTACGGATAGAATAGCGCTCCCCGCTCCGCTGATTCTGTCAGTGTACAGCGGTCGGCGCGGGCCACAAAATATTGCACTGAGGGCCGCAAATGGCCCGCGGGCCGCGAGTTTGAGACCCCTGGTCTACAGTTTCCGGTAATAATTTGAAGTGTAGAAGTGTTAACGTCCACAATACATTGCACGTTGGATGTGAATTCGATCAGAACTACAAACTCAGGTGAAACTTGTAAATAAACTACAAACATGGCAGACACCTGAGACCAACCGTCAAGTAATAAGGTTAAATTAAAGTTGTTTTGATGACGGTTAATTAATATCTAGCCAAACGGAAAATATTTAAATCATGTTTTCCATGTTGTAATCATCTACAACAATGTGAACTCATATGAAGACGTGTTTGGACTAACTTCTGAATGCATAATTATTCAAAGACCTGAGGAGATTTCTCCGGATGAAAGACTTGTGAATGGCAGATTATCCTGCTGCTGCTTCTCCAATAAGTAAGGTAATAACATATAAAAGAAATGTGGATGATGTGTCGAGATGACTGACTGAGGACACAACGTTAACTAATCAACATAACGATCTGCTTAATGAAGAATGTATGTCCCAAAGCTTGCATACTCTTCTGTTACACACTCAAAAGTATACACCTTTCCTTCACAAAAAAAGTACATACTTTTATCTACAAAAACCATTAACAACTAAAAACAGAAAACTTCTTAAACGTTCACCCCTACCCTATAGAAATGACTTTATTTCACTGCCAAAAAGGAACCGATCAGCGGTAAGTTTGACTGTAGCTATAAAGCCGAGCATGAGAGGTTGGAGTGTACATGGGAATGTGTGTTTATTCCATTTGTTTTGTGCGACTGGAGGCCAGAGCGAACCAAACGAGAGCTGTCGTCTGCTCCCTCATGGGGCTCTTCCTTTACCCACGCACAGGAACCAGGCACTGTTAGCTGGTGCCACTTGGGAAAAAGAGTTAGATGATCTGCTACCGTGTAGCTCGCAGCAAATTTAGCACAAACCAAAGAACCTTTCAAAGTTAAACAAATCACCCGCAGGCTATGTGTCTCCTCCTATAAACCTCTACACATCTCACACACTCCCACTCGCACTGTCTCCTACTCCGACTTTTCTACTATAAATGTATCTTAGACTGTATGTTGTGGTTTTGTGTTGTGTTTAAGTGTTGTTCGAAGACTTGACACATTATGAATAGATTCTAACTTCTATTTCTAAAATGCAAGTTAATGTCTTAAAATATGTAACTAGGTGATTCAAAACAAATAAATAAATCAATTAATTAAAAAGCCAAATATTTTGACAAACTTTATAGCCAGATAATAAAAATTATAAAATTTATTATTTATTTATTGCATCATGTGCATGTTTACATGTTTATGTCTGATATTATGCATTACAATGTTAAACATTATACTTATTTTTCTCCTGTTGATTTGGAATGGAATAGTCATCTGGGTCACTTTATTTTATTATGATTATTATTATTATTATTCGTCCATTCATTCAATTTCTTTTCAGCTTAGTTCCCTTCTTAATCTGGGGTCTCTACAGCGGAATGAACCGCCAACTATTCCAACATAAGTTTTACACAGCTGATACCCTTCCAGCTGCAACCCATCACTGGGAAACATCCATAAACACTCATTCACACGCATACGCTACGGACAACTTAGCCTTCCCAGTTCACCTGTACCGCATGTTTTTGCACCTGCGGGGGAAACAGGAGCACCCGGAGGAAAGCCACGCATACAAAGGGAGAACATGCAAACTCCACACAGAAATGCCAACTGACCCAGCCAGGGCTCGAACCAGCTACCTTCTTGCTGTGAGGCGATTAGGCTACCCACTGCGCCACTGCCCTGCCCCATTATTATTAATATGAATATTATTTCTAAACAGGTGAATGAAGAGGTTTTGGTTCCACACTGATGAGTCCTAAAGTCACACTGCAGCACTTTTAAAGTTAATAAGAATAAAGTAACCAAGTGATGAATGAGAATTGATGATGAATGTGTGATATTAACAAACAGAATTACTAACAGGAAATAAGAACCAAGAAAGGCGACCACAACCACTGACTTCAGCGTCAACGCTTGACAGAGGGCATGCCTAAAGTTGGGGCTGACGCGTTCATCATTGCAGCGTAAGCCAATGAAATCAGTCAGCAATCTGTCTGAGCTAGTGTATTTGCATACAGCGATCTGATTGGCTGACGACTCCTTTGGTGCTTGAGAAGTTGAGAAAGTCCCAACTTCTGCAGCAAGCAAAGCCACTTCACGGATCCACAATGCAGTTCGGCAAGACCTTACGTCACCCATTCAAAGTGAATGGGAAGCCTTGACACTGACGGCCCGCGCGTATGAGTCGTTAGAGTAATCCAGTCTAGAAGTCATAAAAGCATGAACTAGCTTTTCTGTGTCTGAGATAGAAAGCATGCTTTTTAGTTTAGTAGTATTTCTCAGATAAAAGAAGGCTGTTTTTGTGACATAGGAGATATGACTTTCAAAAGTTAAGCTCCTGTCTAATATCACACCCGGATCTTTTACAGTATAGCTAAAACTAACATTGTATCCCTTTAAACGCAGTTGTGAGATGTGCTGTGTGCAGAATTTTGGCCCAATAAGTAATATCTCTGTTTTGTCTGAATCTAAAAGAAGGAAAGTTTTAGTCATTCAGTCTTTTTTACATCTTTAATATACTCAGTTAGCTTAGACCAGGGGTGTCCAAACTCTGTCCAAGAGAGCTGATGTCCTGCTGAGTTAAGCTTTAACTTGCTTCAACACATCTAGTAAGAGCTTGATTAGCTTGTTCAGGTGTTTTGGATTAGGGTTGGCCTACAATTTTACAATTTACAATTTTAAAACACATTTTTGATTCACTTCAAATGTTGAATACTGTAATGGAGTATCGTCTACCAGGGGTAGCATGTAAGATAAGCAGATCCATGTATGTGAACACATTCATAAGAGACTGTGTTAAATGTAAAAACATATAATTAAAGCATATGAGAACTGTTCCAGTCTTTTCTGTCAATTTATTTAAAAATATATATATATTTTTAGATGTAATTTGATAATTTTGTATTACTGCAAATAACACCTTTCTAACCAACTATAACTACATTTGCAATAGTGTTTTCAGCCTCTCGTCCCTTATGGTTTATTTATTACCAGCTGCCTCAGTTGCACTCAGTTACACCTTAGTCTACATATGTTATTTAATTTGACAGTTGTGTGCTGAGCATTCATCTGTAATCTTGCAGATGTAATGTTACTCTAGATACGTATTTAAAAAATAGCACATGCTCCGCTGTGAATACATTGTGCTATAACATACAGTCAAATATGTCTGTGTAATAACATTTAAGTGTCTGGCTATAATATCCCCCACCAGCCCCTTTCTTATAATAACTGTTATCATAGCCAAAGCCAGTACCAGCGTGGAATGGGAGACGATCATATTCTCTTTGGGGTTAATAGCCCTAGGTAATCTATGTAATAGTGCATGGATGAAGCAATTGTACAGTGGCAGTCTGAGAATACAATAGAACGCTGCTAAAATGATATGATGGACTCTCTATTATCAAAATAACTATTGACTTTGCAACACCAATACATTTTTTTATCCATGTCTGCCTCCTACTTCTTGCACATTAAGCATGGATTGATGGTCAACTTTTACAGACTTAGTTTTTCATCTTCACTTAGATGAAGCACTATGTAAGATAAACAGATGCTGATTTTATAACCTTAATAAACAGCTGATTTTTATATATATATATATATATATATATATATATATATATATATATATATATATATAAATATATACACACACACACACACACACACACACACACACACACACACACACACACACACACACACACACACACACACACACACACACACACACACACACACACACACACACACACACACACACACACACACACACTGCTTCCCACACATAAGCCTGCTTTTCACTGCACATGACAAACTACAGACCGGAAGTCCTTCATTTCCGATGGAGAATAGTCAGAGAGCTGTGTGTTCTGATCATCTCCGTATGCGGAAAATTTGGATCCGAATTGAGCTGCGGATCTGTTGAAATATTTGAACTCCTTCGACAAGACCATATGCAACCGGCCGACCGGATGTGATGTATTTCAGTGTTGTCCAAGCAAGTCCGTGCGCGCGAGATGAGAAATAGTATTTTTTTTGGTTATTTTATTTTTAAATCAGAAAAGTTCTATATTAAAAAATACATTTCTATGCATGAATGAGTAATAAAAAATATTTTTTTTTTTATGTTGTCTCCAAATTCCTTCCAATATTTTTTAGCAGTCTATGAGTTTCTACACATGGAAAATACATTTAGTTCAGCCGAAAAACAGCTTCTTTGAAGTGACGTGCATCTGTTCAATACAGCACCAGCTACAGTTGAAGGCTGCACAGAGCGTGAGTCACCTGACATTAAGCGAGTGGTGCGAGCAGCCAAAAAAACATTTGGATACTTAATCGTGAAGGCTTCTCAATGCTGTGCTTCTTTTACACGGAATGAAACTGCTGCAACTAAACAAACTTATGCCACCTGTGCACTAGTGTAAAGTTACAAGCTTATACTCCAAGGCTAAGACGCATGCACACTGGATTAACTATAGCAGCAGGCCATCTTTTCCACGTGCAAGTTCGTTATTTCCAAAGTAAGAATATATGCCAATATGCGTGCGCAGACAGAGCGATGCACTCCCACCTTCCAGACGCACCGAGTAGAAAACATCTCACGCTGTAGCGTAGAGAGTTGTCCGTGGTCTAAAAGATATGCTAGA
The DNA here is from genome assembly GCF_052040795.2 of Danio rerio. Lineage (NCBI taxonomy): Eukaryota > Metazoa > Chordata > Actinopteri > Cypriniformes > Danionidae > Danio > Danio rerio. Next base: position 3,991,550 of record NC_141044.1, read on the forward strand.
TGAATTATTACAACCTATTAAAATTATTCTGTATGTATGAATGCAGATGATAACAACAGTTCATTCAAATACTGAGCTAATATAGAGCTTAAATTTACATTAGACATGATAACCGTGAAACCACAATGAAAAATCAATAATTGTTGCATTCATAATTGTTATGCAGTTCAAAACAACATATGAATGTGTCTGAATGTAGCCTACTTAAGCAATGCACTGCTTTTGTTTTGCTTTGAAATACAACACTTGAATGTTTGTAAAAAAAAAAAAAAAGTGTACAATGCACTGATATTATGTTTCAAAATACAACATATTAACATTTCAATGTAAAAAAATACCACGTTGGTGTCTTAAGGAGCAAAAATACAACATATGGGCTCTATATGATATCATGTCATCACTTATACTGCAAGTCATATCTGTCCAGCCCCTCATTTGGGATGCTTTTCATGAACTGACCCTCATGGCAAACTAACTGAATAGCCTTGCCCTAGATGTTATTCTTGAAGCAAAAATGTTTAAAATGTAAAAACAACAACAACAACAACAAAAAACGCAATAAATCTCTAGAATTAACTCCCATGTAATCTGTTTGTTTTTAGGTCAGCCACTGGTTTATGTAGCTAGAAACAATCAAGGTGTGAAGTCGGTTCTGCATTCTGTCGTGTGCATCTCTCAGTGTTTGCAGAGAGGTGTGGTATCTAATCCCCAGCAGGTGGAGCGTGATGGAGCTCGCTGGGAAAGATAAAAACTCCCGTTCCATTACTGAACCTTCACTGCCCCACTTTCCCCATCCTGACGCTGGCCTGGGTGAACAGCGCGCAGATAACCAGAGACCCGCCACACTCAGCTAAATCAATCTACACCTCCTGCTGCGCCTCTGGAGATTATTATTTTACTTTATTTATTCGGGGGAGAACAGGCAGAGGCGGAGAAATGTGGCTTTTATTTTTAAGAATTGTTACGTTTCTGTTATCCTTATTAACAGCTGCAGTTTTTAAAAGTGCCCTCTTAAACTAGGCTACAAGACAATATTAAAGGAAAGTATGAACACACTTATTTTTAATAACTGCAATAGGTGACGGTGAATGCACACTAGACAACAGAGAGAAAACTACAGTACAGTTAGACCCTGATCACACCAAACTTGCTTTCTGTGGCGAGGCACATCTTTTGAATGGTTTACTAATGGCTGTGAGTGTTACATTTTAACCACCTGCTGCACCTTGCGACTTTGCCATTGTGCTATGTGCGCCGGGAGTTAAAAAAAGGACAACTTTGAGAGGAAAAAGAGCTAAGTCAGTTGCATTAAAGGCTCTAGAATGCACAAGGCATGTCACCCGTATAGATTTGAATGGGAAAATGTGTAGCAGCAAATATGGCGAATGAAGCCCCACCTTATAGTACAGGAGCCAATTATCGATTGCTATAGACTGTTGTTTCTCTTGGGAAAAGCTTGGACCAGACGTGTGCTTTTAAAACAGTTTGGTGGTCAACAAATGCACTGGACTCTCAGTGATTATTTGCTTCACAGACATATGAATGTATCTATATAAAGCTTGAAATCTTTTAAATGAACCAAGTGCACTTGATAACAAAGGTTTTCTAGTTTTGTAATCAGTCTGAATCAAACTTGAGGTAAAGTACGTCCTGTCAAATGTCGTGTTTCTTGCATTTGTCAAGAGTTTTACTTACACAATCTACACTTAACAACAATCCACTTCTTTTCTTTGACGAGGTCAAAATACACAAGAATGCATTGCAAAAATGTAAGACTCCGGCCTGCCATTCTGACTATCTGTAGTGATGATGGGCGATTCACGAATGAATCGTTTGCTTTAACCGGATCTTCTAAGAGAACTTGTCGAATCATTTCTTTAGATTGAACGGAGTTGTCATGAAATGGTTTATTCATTATGTACTAACAAACCGAATACTCCCTCTGACTCGAAATAAACCAATATCCTTAGATATTCAGTTACTTGAAGAGTACACTGACTCATCTGCTGTGAAAAAGGAAACCAGATGATGGTCAGTCCTAGTCAATTATCAGTTCCCTTGCAGCAAACTCTCTCATTGAGTGTGTTATTCAACTTGACTAAGGTCATCTTTATTCTGCAATATGTTTTGAAAGCCAATTAAGCAAGGTAAAAGGTAACTTGCGTAACATTTAAAAAAAAAAAGTAACTCAAATAATAATAATATAATTATAATTATAATATAATATAATATAATATAATGTAATATAATATAATATAATATAATATAATGTAATATAATATAATATAATATAATGTAATATAAATGACGTTCCAGGGACAGAAGAGTCTTGTGCAGTGACTGAAGCTCTGCACAAGACTTTTGGCCAGCGAAGAAATTAAAATGGTCGTGCCGAACTGAGTCTGGTTCTCTCAAGGTTTTTTTTCTTCACTCCTATCAGGTGAAGTTTTTTTCCCTCGCCGCTGTCGCCACTGGCTTGCATGGTTCAGGATTGGTAGAGCTACGCATCGTTGAATTTGCTCTTCAGTGTTTGGACTCTCAGTAATGATTTTAAATCACACTGAACTGAGCTAAACTGAACTGAACTTAAACACTAAAAACTGAACTACACTGTTCCAGTTACTATGACCATTTTTGTGAAGCTGCTTTGACACAATTTACATTGTAAAAGCGCTATACAAATAAAGCTGAATTGAATTGAATATAATAAATAATAAATATTAATAATAATAATAATAATAAATAATAATATTACTTATTTTTAAAAGTATTATTTGTTACTTTGGAAAAATAAATCTTATTATGTAATGTGCGTTACTTATAAGGCATTACCCCAACACTGCCCATCGACTTCCATAGTATTTATTATATTTTTGCTCTACTATAGAAGTCAATGGGTTCAAGCAACTTACAATTTTTAAAATATCTTTTGTGTTCAACAGAAGAAAATAACCCAGGTTTTCAACAAGAATTGATAGTAAATGATGCCAGAATATTTAATTTAAGGTGAACTGTCCCTTTAACTGTGAATGCTTTGACTGTGTATATACTGAGCAAGTAGAAAGTAAAGTTGACAAACATACTTGAGATTTTTCTTTTCATCAGATGAGCCGAGATTGGGTTTGCGATGTTGCAGGAAATGGCGAGCGTGGTCATGAAGGGGCTGAAGACAGACTGTCCATCAATAGAGCAATGCGGCGATGCTATCATTCAGTCATCTCTCTCTCTCTCGTCTTTTCTTCTTTTGTAGATAATGGCACCTCTAGAACAGACGGCATCTTTGCTCTTTATCAGATAATGTATCAACACAGGCTTCCAGCCTTCAGCTATTTCCAGACGACTCCCCGCCATCCCTAAAACCATATCAACCTTTTTACAATCTCCCACCTTCATCTTCCATCAGATTTTACATCCCGAAAAGGACATTAACAGTTCAAACTCGATTCCACCCCGAGATACACTGATCAACACTTTCATATTTAAATATGATTTCGTAAGACGCCAAAAATAGAGGCAAATAATGTGTCACCAGCAGCAGAGCCACGTGAATCAGTTTACAGCACATTAGTGACACAAGAGGTGGCATTTCACAGGTAAAAACGTATGTAAGAGTTTCATGACTCATAACTTGTCATATAATTAATTATTAAGGGTACAACTGATTTGAAAAATGATGGTTTGCTCAGTCACTTTTTGGTATTGATGGGAGGGGGTGTTAACATAATTACACTCATTCATTCATTTTCTTTTCAGCTTAGTTTCTTATTAATCTGGGGTCGCCACGGTGGAATGAACCGCCAACTTATCTAGCATGTGTTTTACGCAGCGGACGCCCTTCCAGCTGCAACCCATCACTAGGAAACATCTGTACACATTAATTAACACACATACACTACGGACAATTTAGCTTACCTCCTTTAGCACACGTTTATGGACTTGTGGGGGAAACCGGAGCACCTGGAGTAAACCCACGTGAACACGGGGAGAACATGCAAACTCCACACAGAAATGCCAACTGGCCCAGCCGGGGCTCGAACCAGCGACCTTCTTGCTGTGAGGCGATTGTGCTACCCACCGCGCTACCTATAAAATTATACATTTTAAATATAATATAGCACTTTGTGGCAATATAAACAAACACTAATACTCCTTTTTAACAAAAAGTAATAATAAAATAAATATTTAAATAAATGTTTGTTTTTTTTTTTACTAATAATAATTAAAAATATGAATTTAAACAGTGGTTTGTATAGCTTGTGTCCATGGCATATGTTTCAAGCCATATATTCAGGCATTACTGACAGAATCTGTGGACATTTTTTACTATTTCTGTGTAGAATTGGCAAAAAATCTGCAGATTTATGTGTAATGATTTTAGGAGTATCATAACTAGAACTTTAATATATGATTTTTTTTTATACTTATATTCAATGTTTACAATGCAAATCCAATTAGATCCTTGGTTATTCGGCAAACAAAGCAAGACTTTCATATAATATATCTACTAAAAGATATATATATATATATATATATATATATATATATATATATATATATATATATATATATATATATATATATAATTTTAAAAAACTGTATTGTAAATGAATCATATGAATATTTTCATATCAGTAAATAATATTACTGAAATTAATAAAAAAAAATACTGATTAAAATATAAATTTACACACATTTAAACAACTAAATAAACAGAATCAATGATAGACTAAAAATCTGCGGAATTCTGCAAGCGCATATTCCGTGTGGGCCTACTAATAGGTTACATAAAATAAAATTTTATATGCTGCATATATTTAGCAAGATTCTTGTTTACTGTATGCAAAAAGACTGATGTAAATGACTTTATTTGGGCTTACTTTATTTTGATGGTCCATTTGTTGAATTTAGGTTACATTGCATCTACATGCCAACTAATTCTCATGAGATTATAAGTAAGTTAGACTGTTAGGTTAGGAGTTAGGGGTTAGAGTAAGTTGACATGTACTTGCAAAGTTTCTTATAGTCAGTTAAATGTCTGTTGAAGAAGCAGTATCTACATATATTAAGCAGACAGTCTACTAATACTCAAGTGGACCATCAAAATAAAGTGTTACTCTTTATTATATTTATAATGTCATCAGTATTTGCTATTTGAAATAGAGCTGAAGATATGAAGCAGTCTACGAGACTAAAGTTACATACATTACTATATCACAGTTATTATCACAAACCTCAAAACAACATTTCAAGTCACTCAAAACAACATGTACATTAAAAACGCGTTAATTAATGCGTAGAAAATACGACCATGAACAAGCAGCTCCAGCTGATTTAATTAGCATACCAACAGAAGTAGAACAAACACGTATTAACTATTTGGAATTAAACTGGCAATACAAACTTACACCAAAAAAATTGCTATTTTATAGACTCATTATGAACATAATATCTAATTACATGACTCACCTATCTCTCTAGCTCCAACCTGACTTTCAGGCTTCTTCTGTTTACACCGGAAGTGATTAAGGGCGAGTCGCGTACATTTTTTCCCTCAATGGACGTCAATTACTGGAACTGGAAAACGCCGCCATCTTTTGGACATTGTTGACACTACAAATGTTGAAAACATATTGGACACAACAATGAACACTTGACAGCTCTAGACGCGGTAAATTCAAAACTGTGCATATTGTTAAAACCTTTAAAAAGTTATATATTGCTGTGAGTGTGAATATGATATTTGCAGTAAAAACTCAAAAGCATAAATCACCTTACAGAAAAATCCAGCTTAAACCAGCCTAGGCTGGTTGGCTGATTTTAGCTTGTCGACCAGCCTGGTTTTAGGGGTCTTGGCCATTTCTAGCCTGGTCTTAGCTGGTTAGGCTGGGAGATGACCAGCTAAAACCAGCTTGACCAGCCAAGCCAGGCTGGGAGTCCAGCCAAAACCAGCTATATCCAGTTTAAAACATTCTGGTCAAGTTGGTTGTAGCTGGATTTAGCTGGTCATTTTCCAGCCTGACCAGCTAAGACCAGGCTGGAAATGGCTGGAAACCCCTCTAAAACCAACCTGGTCGACCAGTTAAAACCAGCCAACCAGCCTAGGCTGGTTGAAGCTGGATTTTTCAGCATATATTAACATTATATTGAAACATCCGTTCATATTTTCCAAAACTACTAACCACAGAGTTGTGGGATCAGAAAAAATTTAATCTGTAAACATATTTTATATTTTGAATGAGAAAAATAAATATGCATTATGGATATGACTAAAAAATTTGCGAGTTTACAGTATACATGCTTTGTAAAATTAAAATGCGCAACTAAAAAAAAAACAATGGTAACAAAATACATAACAGTTGACTTTCTATACAAGGAAAATGACTGATTGGTTTTATTTAAAGTTTTAGCATTTATGAGGGAAAAGCTTGGTTATGGATGCAAGTGGTGCTCGCTGCAGAGCCATTTGAGGAGAGTTGAGCTCCAGAGAGGGGGAGCTTAAGCTTGAGCTCCACCTTTTTTGCACTTCTTCTACGAGTGATGTCACTGGGGGTAGGGTTAGGGGTGGGGTTGGTGTACGCATTAAAACAGCTTACAGGAGGAGGAGCGACAGCTCATGCTCCCCCTCTCTGGAGCTCACCTCTCCTATGGATGTGACGCCTCTCCATTATGGATGTTACAGATGTTAAACAGGCACTTGTGTGACTTTAGTATACCAAATATAATTGTTTGAAAACACTGACAAGACATTTGAGAATTTTTACAGTACTGTAAAATATGAGCCTAAACTAAAACCTTTTTTTATTTCATGGTAAGTTTGACATTTGCATGGAATAGCTCATGCTGTACATAGGGACATGTTTGTTCCCCCCAATTCTGTCCAGGCAAGTTTCAGTAGTTTGCTTTTTTTCTGTTGATCCAATCTGAAAGCAATATCTGATTTCATTAGTTTATTTTCAGAATAAACTTTTGATAAACATATACACTCACCGGCCACTTTATTGGGTACACCTTACTAGTACCAGGTTGGACCCGCCTTTGCCTTAATCCCTCATGGCATAGATTCAACAAGGTACTGGAAATATTTCTCAGAGATTTTGGTCCATATTGACATGATAACATCATGTAGTTGCAGCAGACTTGTTTGCACATGGATGAATGGAATCTACCATCCCACCACATCTTAAAGGTGCTCTATTGGATTGAGATCTGGTTACTGTGGAGGCCATTTGAGTACAGTGAACTCATTGTCATGTTTAAGAAACCCTGAACCCTTGATACAAGGCACGAATTATCCATGCTTTCATTTTGTTAAGGCCAAGTTCTGACCCTACCATCTTAAAGTTGCAGCAGAAATCCAGACTCATCAGACCAGGCAACGTTTCTCCAATCTTCTATTGTCCAGTTTTGGTGAGCCTGTGTGAATTGTAGCCTCAGTTTCCTGTTCTTAGCTGATTGCAGTGGCACCTAGTGTGGTCTTCTGCTGTAGCCCATCTGCCTCAAGGTTGGACGTGTTGTGTGCTCAGAGATGCTCTTCTGCAGAGCTCGGTTGTAACAAGTGCTTGTTTGAGTTACTGTTGCCTTTCAATCTGCTCGAACCAGTCTGGCCATTCTCCTCTAACCTCTGGCATCAACAAGGCATTTGCGCCAACAGAACTGCCGCTCACTGGATATTTTCTCTTTTTTGGATCATTCTCTGTAAACCCTAGAGATGGTCGTGCGTGAAAATCCCAGAAGATCAGCAGTTTCTGAAATACTCAGACCAGCCCATCTGGCACCAACAACCATGTCACGTTCAAAGTCACTTAAATCCCTCTCCTCCATATTCTGATGCTCGGTTTGAACTGCAGTAGATCGTCTTGACCATGTCTACATGCTTAAATACATTGAGTTGATGCCATGTTATTGGCTGATTAAAAACTTGTGTTAATGAGCAGCTGGACAGGTGTACCTAATAAAGTGTCCAGTGAGTGTATATTTTATATATGCTGGTAACATGCCGGATCCGTTTCCCCGATCTGTTCCAGGACCTCGCAAGTCACAAATTAAGCACTGTGTGTGTGTATATATATATATATATATATATATATAAAATCAATTGAAGGGTACCAACTTTTCTTTGCTTCTATATATCCCAATCTCGATGTCATCACCATTCCCCTCTTCGGATTCTCTTTCCATTCCTACAAATAAATAAGAGTAAGCATCCCTGTCAGTGCATGTAATGAAGATGAGTTTTAGTTTGAATGCATCCAGTATGAGCTCAGAACAGTGCGTGTACATCAGGAATGAGGCACGGCGTGTAAAATAGGGGTAGATGGGTAATTAAAGGCTGTCTTAGTGGGTGATTACAGTGCTTTACTTCATAATGACAGTGTAGGAGTTTACCAAGTACTTAGATTACCATCTTTAGAGAGGAACATGTGCACACAAGCGTACATTATAAAAATAAATGACGGAAGCAGGAACAAAATAACCAACTAAGAGGCTTCATCGGTGTCCTCAATTTGTGTGATGGTTTAAACAATGCTCTCTGTTTGTTTGTTTTGGGAATGGATGTAAACTAGGAAAGCATTAGTTGATATTGTGCAATCACGCTCTGCTCTAGGTGACGGTGAACCCTGCGATCATCATTGTTTAACCTTTAGTTCGAGTCCAACACAGTCAGCGCTGATAAAACATGACAAAAGCCAAGCTCCGGAGGAAGGAGAATCATCCCGATGACCTCTCGTGGAGAAATGTGAGCTCCCAGCAGTTTTCAATGTCAATCTGATGCCATGCCACCTAAATAGGGGATGAAAAAAATCAATATTTGATTATAAAATGTATATTTCTTATCTCTCGTGATGCTGTCCTGAAAAAGAAAAAAAAAATGTTATCTTAAAAATGTCCAACCTTCACAAGGTTAGAGGAGATTACAGTGGCTGGTCAGGATTTATTTGGAAATAACTTATGAGTAGTTAAATTGTGCATGAACTTGAATATAAAAATGCAGTTCTTTTATTGACTTTTTGATGGAAAGTGGTTGTATGGTGTCTTTTAGCTATCCATTAAAATAGTACGGGACTTTTGCTCTTCAGTGTTTGAACTCTCAGTAATGATTTTAAATCACACTGAACTGAGCTAAACTGAACTGAACTTAAACACTAAAAACTGAACTACACTGTTCCAGTTACTATGACCATTTATGTGAGGCTGCTTTGACACAATTTACATTGTAAAAGCGCTACACAAATAAAGCTAAATTGAATATTAATCTTAAAAGAGTGCAAGTAGGACAGTTCTTTGTAAATTTCATCCAATGTGTACTTACCAATATGTATGCACACTAAAATTAATCATTTGTCACAATGTACTTCTTGTATAAATACATGTTTTACGCCGTACTTATGATTGATTAAATACCTGCATGTAATTACATCTGTACCTACTTTTACAGGTACACTCTTGACCATCCTTAACACCTTAACCCACTCTTATCCAACCCATACCACCAAACCTGTCCCAAACCCTACCCGTGTCCCACCTGAAGAGCACCAGAAGAGTTCTGCAATACACCATGAACAAAGTAAGTGCTTTGTATTAATTTTTAGGCAACTTAATATTAGGCCATTTAATGTAAACTATCCTTTTCGAAAGGCTCTGTTTTCACCAACACAGGCTCATTCTGAAAACTTACTTCTTGTTTTTTGTTTTCGTGAATTCACCCGCGGTCGCTGTGTATGCTTCTCGAGATTTTAAATTTCTCTCATAAATGACATTTGCGCCTGCTGTACTGGCGTAAATACACCAGAGGCCGCTGTCGACTGACTGACTGACCGATCGACTGACCCACCCCCTCCTCTTTCCCTAAACCTAACTGATAATGTTTTTAAAATCACAGATTAACCCACCCACTCACTTCCCTAAACACCCTAAATACAATCCAGAAAAAGAAAAGCCCCGCCTGAATTTACCACGTGTTTAGATTTTAGTACATTCTCCCTCTGTTATTTACTTGTTTATTTTATTTTTTGCCTTCTGTTTTTGTTTTACCTGCTTTCTGGAACCGTTATTCACCGGACTCAAACCCTGCCGTTATGGTAAACTCCTCTCTGTGTCTCAAGTCCGCCAATGTACATGACGAGCCACTGGACAAACTGGTAACCGTGGGAAAACCAACACCACGGAGGTAAGTGGTCAGCTGGTAAGCGCGAAAAGGAACAGCATCATACCGCCTCGTGGCATTCATTTTAAAGACAAAACGCAGCCATACATACCTCTGGTTACATAATTTGCGATCTACAGAAATGTGCATAAGGCTACGTTTTCAGTATGAGCCTGTGTTAGTTTTCACAGTCCACATCGCAACACAAGATTAGCCTTTTCAAATCAATACACTTTGGACAGCGTTTTCAAAAAGATACATTTTGGTTTCCTAAAAACACTGACTCAGTGACGGAAGTTCAAAATAGAGAGAAAAATATGCACTTTTAAACAACAAACAAGTAGTAGTGTGTGCATGGACTCTAAAATGATAATAATAATAAAATATTGGTAAGCTAACGAAGTGGTACGCTGGCTCAGTGGTTAGCACTGCCAACCCACAGCAAAAAGATCGCTGGTTCGAGTCTCGGCTGGGTCAGTTGGCATTTCTGTGTGGAGTTTGCATGTTCTCGCCGTGTTTTCGTGGGTTTCCTCCGGGTGCTCCGGTTTCCCCCATAGTCCAATCACATGCGCTATAGGGGAATTAGGTAGGCGAAATTGTCCGTAGTGTATGAGTGTGAATGAGTGTGTATGGGTGTTTCCCAGTGATGGGTTGCGGCTGGAAAGACATCAGCTGTGTAAAACATATGCTAAAATAGTTTGCGGTTCATTCCGCTGTGGTGACTCCTGATAAATAAATTACCAAGTGGAAGGAAAATGAATGAATGAATGTTTAGTTGACTTACCCTAAAAAACGACAAATTCTTGCCCTAAATCGTTGAACATAGATGTTGTTCAAATAATTTCATATCTCATCTCCTAATAACTTTTATTTAAATCCAGCATTTAGAATTAAGGAAGTAAAAGAGATCTGAAGACAAGCAGTTCTTCACCTGCTGCCTCTGTCATTGTCTTCATGGTGACATCACACATGTGAGAAAATTACCAGCAATTTCAAAGCGACTACAAAGACGAATCAATCCACAAGATCATTGAAACTGTCACTGAACCGAGCCAAACTCTGAACCGTTAACTACTCTTCAGAGGTGTTTTCAAGCCATTTCTACAGGTTGTTCAGCACCAACCTCCCAGAAAGCCAATCGCTGCGTGCCATTAGTATGCTTAACCTCGAAAATTAAGAATGCAATTACTATCACACAAAAGACGAGACGGCCGCTCATTCTCCTCGGCGTGGCATGATGGGTATTATGGTAATTAGTTGACAGAAGGTCAAAGGCAATATGTTTAAAAGTAATCAGCGCGTAACACTTCCTGCATTCGAAATGGCAGGATGAAAGGCAGAGGTTTGGTGAGTTTATTAGCGGTGCCGGGGGAAAAAAAAGTCTGCTTTTCTCACATTACAGAGGAAATCTTGCCGAGGGATTTCAAACGTTGGCTATTTTAAGGGATGTCTGCAGGGCTGAGATAGGGAGAGGTTCATGACTGGGTCGCTTTGGACGGCGTGGAAGCGTCATTCATGTTGAAAGTCTTTCACCTCTCTGTCCTTCCGTGACAATCGCCAGGAAACGGCGACGAGATTTTTTTTTCCCCTCGCAGGAGTTTATTGAGCAAGCTTTGTCTAAAGCCTGTGTCAAATGCAATTTGATTTGCTTCCCTGAAAGCAGAATTGTCTTTATTAGAGGGTAACCAAGCAGTAGTTTACAGCTTATATTTGCCAATAGCATTTGCATACTGCTTCCAGAAGAACACTGGGAGGAAGGTTTTAAAAAGTAAAGAGACAAGAAAACAAAACGCACCTCGACATGAGTCAGTACAAAGGAAAGTTGGAATACTTTTTGTTAAAGTTTGACCGTTCACAACTGTGCATGGTGCACTTTTATTCTAACTTAAAGTAATACGAACAATCATTATTCATTCATTTTCCTTCGGCTTAGTCCCTTATTTATCAGGTGTCGGCAACAGCTGAATAAACCGCTAATTAATCCGGCATATGTTTTACGCAGCGGATGCCCTTCCAGCTGAAACCCAGTACTGGAAAACACTCATACTCTCATTTACACACACAGACACACTCATAGCGCATGTCTTTAGACCAGCAACCTTTTTGCTGTAAGGCAACAGTAAGCCACCGAGCCAATGCCATAATAATAATCCGTATAATATCTACAACTTATAATACTAGTTACAACTCTATATATATTTTTTATAACTTTAGTTTTGATAAAAAACCTTTCAGTTTAAATAGTTTAATTCCCACTATTAACTGTAATCTTATTACCTGCTTTTTATTAAGACATTGGCTGTTTATTAGTACTTACTGTATAAAGTATGATCTTATTCCACACCCCTAATCCTATACTCAAACCCAACTACTATTATTATTAAATATTCATAAACAATTTTTTTTTATTTAGTACTAATTAGTATCTTAGTTAATAGACTGTTAATGGTGATAACTGCACTTTAAAATAAGGTGTGACTTTATTTGGTGAAATGTTAATATGAATGCAATGCATTACAATTACATATATGGAAAAGTGATGGATGACAACTGATTTGTTGTTTGTGTCATATGATCCTTCATAAACAGTTTTAATATACTTATTTGCCCTTTTAAATATTTTCTAAATGATGTTTAACAGAGCAAGGAATTTTTCGCAATATATTCTTTTTTCTGGAGAAAGTCTGATTTGTTTTATTTCGACTACAATAAAAGCCGTTTTTAATAATAATAATAATAATAATAATAATAATAATCAAAATCATAATAATAATAATAATAAAAAAACATTTCAAAGTCATTATTATTAGACCCTTTAATCCAGGGGTGTCAAAGTCAGTTCCTGGAGGGCTTCAGCCCTGCACAGTTTAGTTCCAACCCTGCAGGTTTCAACCCTCCTTACCTGCAGGTTTCAAACCAGCCTAAAGGACTCAATTAGTTGGATCAAGTGTGTCTAACTAGGGTTGGAACTAAACTGCAGGGCTGCAGCCTTCCAGGAACTGACTGTGACGCCCCCTCTATATATATTTTGATTGTTTACAGAACAATCCACTGTTACACAAGGACTTGCCCAATTACCCTAATTTTACCCTAACTTTACCCTAATTAACCTAGTTAAGCCTTTAAATGTCACTTTAAGTTGTATACTAGTATCTTGAAAAACATCTAGTATAAAATTATGTACTGCCATCATGGCAAAGATAAAAGAAATCAGATATTAAAAATAGTTATTAAAACTAGGGTTGGGCAATGTTGATCAATTCGGCATTGTACGATGTCTAATGGGGAACATCGCGATGGATGATGCTCTGAATTATTATTTATGAATAATTAACTAATTCATAACGAATTAATTATTTGTAGCTTACCATTTCAACTACCTGACCCACATGGTCTTTGTTTTACCCATAACCAAATCATAAATAAGTAAAGATGAGTTACACACAAATTACCACCTGTCAATCACTTTTTCCGCAGGACTCTGGCATGAATAGGTAGAGTGATCTGTGTCGTTGTAATAGCGTCGACAAATTTGGTTGATAAAAAGGTGCACAACCAACAGGAACCAGCCAACAGTATCTGAGGTTTACACTAAAAATGACTCAGTACAAGCGTGAAAGCGAAGATTGAAGCAGTTTACTGATGCTGTGACACGTTACCTGATGGATTCAATAGACAGAGGAGTCGTTAGATAGAGACAAGATTAATTAAATATCATGTTTAACAACTATAGTGAGACGCCATCCAGCGGTACATCCTTGATAAACTGTCCGACGTGCACTGCTCTCTGGGGTTTTGTGCTGAAAGCACCTGCTGATGCCTGGAGCTCAGACGTGTGCATATGCTGCAGCGCATTAGTGTGTGTGTGTTTGTGTGGTCAATTGATGTGTGTTTTCAGTGGGACAGTCTGGATGGAAAGCTGTTCAGAAATGCTAGGTGAAACATCAGTGTGGATGTGGATCGTTTTCGTTTTAAAATGTCATTTTAAAACTAAGACATATTAGTGTGAACAGGGCCTGAGTTTGTTTCGTGAGCAGGTTGCTGCTGTAACAGGGGTGAGGTGGAGGATCGCAATGCCAGCTCAGCATCGTAATGTCTGTCCACCATTGGCGATGGATGGTGGCATCGTCTATCGACCCAACCCTAATTGATTTGATTTGATTTGATTTATTGATTTTCGATCAAAAATATCATACATAAAATATCAGTAACAAAAATAAATAGATACATTTCAACATGGTCGAAAATGGAGTGGGATGAAACACAAGCTTATTATTTTCCCAGCCCATTACGACATAATTTATTCATCTATTACTTAAGCTTATTTCTTCTTCTACTCATCTCTTTTTTATCATATTTTATCCTTTTGGAACCTTTGACATAATAAATGCTAAATATATAGTTAAATATATTATGTTTAGAAATGTGTTGATAAAATCTTCTCTCCGTTAAATAGTAATTGGGGGAAAATACAGGAGGAATTCAGAAGGGCTAATAATTCTGACTTCAACTGTGTATAATTTATTTTTTACTGGAAAACATTTCAAAAAGTATGTTTGGTTAAATCCAAAAAATCTACTGTCAGTTGTTCGCCCACACTCCTTCTCCTCATCCAGTGTTTCCTTCAAGTACGTGCTCGAAAAGCGCAGTGCCATGTAAATACACAAAGTAATCCTTTTCATCCTGAGTGCTTGTGTCCTTATTAGACTGAAGGAAAAGTCGCATTACTGCGGCGTGCTTGAAAGCACACAAATACAGCTTGAAAGCACAGCGAGCAATTCATACACACCACTCTTCCCCGTGAATTTTGAAAGGCGCTATCACAGGTTTAATGCACGGAGGGAAGAATCGAGGTGAGAATCGGTGGGGAAAGGGTGGTTTTCTGGCTTACACACTCCGTTTGGGAGACACATACAATGCTGCCGTGGCCTTGCTCAATTTATCGACTGCTCAGGGAAATCAAGTGGCACAGGCTTTTGCGCTCGGCAGATAATAAACTGAATTCATGGAACCTTTTATTCAACAAGCAGCGGCGGGAGATGAATGGACATCATGTCTACCAGTGAATTTATTAGAGCCGTCTCGCTTTTTTCCTGCCCCGCGAGCAGCTCTAATGTATCTTGGCATGCGAGTATCTGCGCCGGATGTCTGGATTGTTGATATCCGTGCTAAAATGCGTTAGGCTGTTGTAAGCTGTTTGTATAAACCTTTAGGAAGAGTGACAAATGGGTGCATGTTATCTTGCTCCTTTGTAAGATGGATTTGGTCAGTATTCCAATGCTGAAATCTCATTTACTATTAACTAGGCCTTTAAGGCACTTTATAAATGCACACTGTGGCATTAACATAAAGTCATTATCAGGATCAATAGCAAATACAAGTCGGTAACACTTTACTTAAGACTGTCATGCAACCTTTATTATCATGAACTGACGCATGCCATGAAGATAAAAGAAATTGTGTGCATGCTTAAGACATTGATGGCATTATGTTATTAAGTGTCATTTGCTCATTTATGTCATTTTTAATGCAAAGATGACACTGTTGGAGATGTCTTTGTCATGACATTTTGACATAAGCAAGTATATGTGTCTGTCTAGGGCAAATAACATTTTAGGGGATCAAACCCACCCTGGTCATAGCCTGCTCTCATTCATGCCTTCAGGCACGCCAGGCAGTTACAGAGGCCTGAGGAGCAAATCAGTGCGGTTTTGTCATTATAAGACTTGAATAATACCATTTCTTAAGCATTGTTGATAGCTAGTGTTAAATAATAAATCAATAAATTTGTTAAACTAGCATAAATTGTTAATATTACAACAAATGGTGAAATAGGTATTTAAGCATTAAGTTATTCTCTTCAGAGATTTAAAAAAATAGGTTATATCTTATATAATTATATTTTTATGGAATTATAAAAGCTTATTTATCATGTTAGGATTTTATAGTGTTTGTATAGGGATGTTTTTTTATGTTCTTGTTGGGTCTGTTGCAACGTAATTTCGTTCTGCATTACAATTCTATTGTGATGTGTTGAATGACATAAATCACAGGTGTCAAACTCAGTTCCAAAAGGGCCGCAGCTCTGCACAGTTTAGTTCCAACCCTAATTAAACACACCTGATCAAACTAATTGAGTCCTTCAGGCTTGTTTGAAACCTACAGGTAAGTGTGTTGGAGCAGGGTTGGAACTAAACTGTGCAGGGCTTCGGCCCTCCAGGAATTGAGTTTAACACCCCTGACATAAATAAAGGAAACTGAAAATGGAAACTATATCACAAACTGTCTTTGTCAGTACAACTTGACATTACAAGGGAGCAGGTTTGGGGTAGTGACTTTAATAAAACACAACTGTAAGGGATAGGTTTAGAGTTGTGGTTGTAGACACTAATAAAACACAACAGGTTACGGTAAGGTGTAGGTTTAGAGTTATGGTACTAGATGTTGGTAAAACTTGACATGTAATGAGTATTTGGTTCAGTTGTGGTGGTAAACATTAATAATAAACAACAGGTTACTGTGAGGGGTCGGTTTAGGGTTGTGATAGTAGATGCTAATAAAACACGACAGGCTACAGTAAAAGGGTAGGTTTAGAGTTGTGGTGCTAGATGTTAATTTAAACACAACAGGTATACTTCTGCGTTGAGTGATCAGCATGAACCACGGCGCATGCAATGCACATTGCCATGCATTTATAATTCAGCACGCTGTTTTTGTTGCTCTGCAATAACACTTCCGAAATGCTAGTGGGCAGTAGGTGTTTATGTTCCCCTGTGTTGAGTTTCTTCACTGGTGTTTTGTTTTTTTCTGAATGCTACCTTAACATACAAGTGGCTCAAACTCGCTCATTTTGAGGCAGGGAACCGGCGGACATGCAACAACTTTAATCATAAGGTAAACACAAAACAACAGTTTACATCTGAAGCTCCTTTACAGAACTCGACACTTGTAAACACTCGCTCCATCGGGCTTGCGCGGCTCTCAACCCCGCTCACACTCGTCAGCACAACCAAGCTGACCAATCACAGAGCTTTCGCTATGCGTCATTGCGATGTGTAGTTACATTCTTGGAGAGGTGCGCATTGGCGATGGCGAGGGCTATGCGAATACATAGCGCCAATGCATACGTGTGCGCTTGACGCAGAAGTATAAATCAGCCTTAAGAGGTAGGTTACGGTTGTGGTAGTAATCAATAATTAAACAAGACAGATTACGGTAAGGGTTAGATTTAGGGTTGTGATAGAAGACAATAATAAAACAAGACAGATTACTGTGAGGGTTAGGTTTAGGGTTGTGTTAGTAGACGCCATTAAATCACAACAGGTTACTGTGAGGGGTAGGTTTAGGGTTGTGGTAGTGGACAATAATAAAACACAACAGGTTACTGTGAGGGGTATGTTTAGGGTTGTGGTACTAGATGTTCATAAAACACAGGTTACTGTAAGGGGTAGGTTTAGAGTTAGGTTAGTAGAGGCTAATAAAACACAACAGGTTACTGTAGGGAAAAGGCTTAGAGTTATGGTACAAGACAGTACTAAAACACAACAGGTTACTATAAGGGGCAGGTTTAAGGTTGTGGTAGAAGACACTAATAAAGCACTACAGTATACTGTCATGGGTATATTTAGAGGTTGTGGTAGTACTGTAGATGCTAATAGAACAGGTTACTGAATGGGGTAGGTTAAGAGGTGTGGTACTAGATGTTAATAAAACCCAACAGGTTATTGTAAGGGGTAGGTTTACAGTTGTGGTAGTAAATGTTATTAAAACACAACTTGTTACTTTAAGGAGTAAGTTTAGGGTTGGGGTAAGGTCATAAGTGACTCCATAAAAGACATTGAATAAATCAATCAAAAGCCCCAGGGGGTTTGTACAGTCCTCTTGGAGCTCAAGTCCCACTAATCTGGAGCTGCCACCCATTTCATAAATACCAGTTATTTGCAAAGGGGAGATTAGGAATAAAGGGGTTCTATTGGTGTCAAGACCTGTATGGCAGTGATCGTAACTAAGATTAACTGGTAAGAGCTGTTTAGGTAAACTTCACTAGCCTAGGATCAAGAGGCACAATTATTAGCAACTGATGCCAGAAGCTGGATCTTTAATACTTTGCTAGCACAACTGTCTTGATAGTAGGATCAGAGAGAGGGGCTAAACAAACACAATTACTTGAGCAAAAAAAAAAAAAAAACCAATATAGTTGTCCCTGAAGAGTACAGTGACAGGCTGCAAAAGAAGAGAGAGTTTAAACTGTAAGTGGACAATTATTCATTCATTTTTCTTTGGCTTAGTCTCTGATTATCAGGGGTCACCATGGTGGAATGAACCACCAACTATTCTAGCATATGTTTTACGCAGCGGATATGCTTCCAGTCACGACCCAGTACTGGGAAACACCCATATACTCTCACAGCCACTCATACACTATGGCCAATTTTGATTATCTAATCCCCCTATAGCGCATGTCTTTGCAATGTGGGGGAAACCAGAGCACCCGGAGGAAACCCACGTCAACATGGGGAGAACATGCAAACTCCACACAGAAATGCCAACTGGCCCAACCGGGACTCAAACCAGCGAGCTCCTTGCTGTAAGGCGACAGTGCTAACACTAAGCTACCGTGCTACTATATTCAGGATATGTTTAATCAAATTATTAGTATGAAACACAAACCAATGATTTGCTTTCGACATTCAGCTTTGTTTCACACAAGAATTCATTCTTAGAGCGACAGACTTGCCATTCCTTCATAGCTTTTGATTCAGATAGATGCCGTTATTTATTAAACCCACACGTCCTGTGCACCTCAGTGATAATGGATATAATTTCTCACATTGTTTTATTTGGTGCCAGATACAGACAGTAAGTAATGCCAGACAGGGAGTATTTCACAAGCGAGAAATCACAGCTTCTGCCATACATCACCCCGACTCAATGACACCAGAGACTCCGAAGGGGAGACAAAATATCCACCTGTTGTGGACGCTTTGGCGCAGATGATCTATACAGTTCTAAAAAAATAATAATTTATAGCTTTCATAATTAAAGCTGGTGTGATGACGGAGAGTCTGTCATATGATGATTAATCAAGTCTCGCCGGCCTGGACTCCAAAGGGCACGCAGCAGGTGTTGCTCACTCCAGCTTGAAATGCTGTTTGCATGTGTCTGTGTGCTTCTGCCAAGAATACACTGAAACACATGATCACGATACTGTGATCAATCAATCTATCTATTTGTACGTCCGTCTGTCTATCTGTCTGTCTGTTTATCTGTCCATCTATCTGTCCGTCTATCTATCTATCTATCTATCTATCTATCTATCTATCTATCTATCTATCTATCTATCTATCTATCTATCTATCTATCTATCTATCTATCTATCTATCTATCTATCTATCTATCTATCCGTCTATCTGTCTGTCTGTCCGTTCGTCCAGCCATACATCCATCTATCCATCTATCTATCCATAAATATATCCGTCTGTTGATCTGGCAGAGTTCAGTTTGCTCTGGTAACCCCTGATAAATCCAACCTAGCTTATTGTTGATAAATACACAGGTCCTCCAGGTCTAGCGAATAAAAATTGCATATCCAGAGCTATGTCTGCTTTCAGTTTTTGTTTTTAAAATTCTACCCGAGGCCGCTCTGTACACATTTTGATGATCTCAAATTTGTCTTATGTCCCATTTGCGCGTCAAATCCAGTAGGGGCCGCAATATGTATTTCAGTCAACCAGCTTGCAGTTGACTGAGCGAATTCGATGAATAACGGTTCCAGAAGGCAGGTAAGACAAAAACAAAAGTAGGAAAAAAAAAAAATTAACAACAGGGTGAGAATGTGGTAAAATCTGAAAATGTGGTAAAAATCAGGCGCGGGCTTTTCTTTTTCTTGACTGCATTTTAAAACTGTGATTGGGTTTAGGGAAGTGGGTGGGCTGGTCAATCTGTGCTTTAGAAAACACTATTGGTTGGGGTAAAGGAAGGAGGGTTGGTCAGTCGGTCAGTCGACAGCGGCCTCGGATTTATGTGAGAAGAGCAGGCGTGAATGGCACTCGCGAGAGTATTTTGAGATCTTAAAACGTGTACACAGCGGCCTCTGGTGGTTTCGCAAACACAAAAACTGTTGCTTTTATCAGATTTCTGGAAAATTAATTCACTGCAGTGTAAATGTGTAAATTGCAACACTTTAAATCATTACATTTCAGCTCTATAGCTTGTGACATTGTTAGAGAGAGAGAGAGAGAGAGAGAGAGAGAGAGAGAGAGTATTCCAGCATCTTTCCTGTTAACAGGAGTACTTTGGCCCACAGTCAACTCAATCCACAAATCCTCACACTGATCCTCTGAGCAAACTACTTTTGACCTTTACTGAAAACCTCCTGCTTGACAATTATCTCAACTCACTTTCACTTTGTCATACAGGATTGATGAACCAGCGAATAATAGGTCTCCTTTGCCATTTGAGTCTATTGATTAAATGTCAGCAATTAAATGTACATTCAGCTACAGTACCGGCTAAGCACAGGTTTACTGTGTTCAAAATACATTTAAACTCTAATATCACACAGCAGTATAAAAGCATCACTTTATTTTTATACAAGTAGTGGCTCCCATACTGTAGGTTTACCAGTTACTTTTTTATGGACAAAGGACAAATACAGAATGTTAATATTTATAGGAAACAAGTGTCCAGTTATTTGTAGAGCTATTTTCTTATGACACAGTTTACAAGGTTAAAGACACTTGCAGTGTTTCTTTTTGCATAAGGGCCATACCATACACCTGGCACAATAAGGCGCAAGACGTGTTTGGCACGAAGTTTTGAAGCAAATCTTTGCACTTAACAAACTAAATTAAATATGTAGGCTAATGGTTGACTTCAGTGGAGTGCGTACAACACCGTTTCCTTATACATGAAAGTTAAGGAGTAAAGAGTAAAAGTAAAGAGGCCGAATGGTGGAGGCTCGTTCTTTATCCTTGCGCTGCAGATGCTTTGTTTATCTGTTTTTTCACTAGTGAAGCGTTTTTTCACTTATAAAGTCCGCCTTGTAAACAGCAAATGTGCCATAGCACGACGCAACTGACTTTTAAAGGAAATGGGAGATGAGACTCTGATAGGTTTAATGCATGTTATGTTTAAAACACACCCACAACTCATTACATTTACATTTAGAGTATAATCACTGTTAGACCATGTGCTGCGGTGCAAACCGTAGTTCTCCATCCTTAAAATAGCAAACGTGGAGTCGGACACGGCCTTAACGCTTTTGCACCATGCACTTTAGACTTTGCACCTAGATCATTAAAAAAGAGCCCATTGGCTTTCAAATGATGTTTTCCCAACAATGGAAAACATGGTTATGACTCAGGCCAGACAAAATCTTCTGAAATTTTCTTGCTATTTCTGTGGAGAATTTTGTGAATTTGAGAACTAAAAACTTATTATATGAAATAAAAAATAATAGCTTTTAAACTTTTATCTAATGTTTACAATGCAAATCTATTTAAATTCACTTATTTGGTAAACAGAGCAAGTTTATCATATAATATCTCTACTAAAAGACAGAAAATATGACTGTTTTGTACATAAATCAAATGAACACTTTCATATTAATCAATATAATTACTGAAATGAATTTCAAAACAATAAATCTAAATTTACACAAGTAAATAAAAACACTCAATGGGATAAAAATCTGTGGTAATCTGCAGATTTCTGCGTGCAGATTCTGTTTGGGCCTAGTTATTATATAGTGTTAGTAAAATAAAAAAGCATTGATTCATGCATGCCGTCTAGTCTGTGCCATTTGTATTTTTATGATTTTGTAAGATTTTTGGAGCATTTTTCACACCAAATGGTTGAAAGAATGATGCAACAACAAACTCCTTACGCCTCTTATTTATGTTTCTGAATGAATCGACATTTCTGAACAAATCGATTGAATGGATGAAGGTTTTGATGACCAACTTAAAAAGACTTCATAACTAATATTTTATTAAGCATGAATTTATTAAATTCTGTATGATTTAGAGGACCAGGATACGTGTTATTTAATACAAAATGGTAGACTTTAAAACGTTTTATACACAAGACAACAAGGGTGAAGCTAAATTATTAGGGCTGTTTACTCTTTTATAATATTTTAGAGTCAAAATCTTTAAATTATGGCATCTAGTCTGGGCTATTAGTTTTTTTTTATGATTTTGTGGGATTTTTGTGTTATTTATTCACATCAAATGGTTGAAAGAATGATTCGCAACAATCCCGGCATGCCTCTTATTTCTGTTCCTGAATGAATCGACATGTTTGAACGAATCAATTGAATGGATGAATGCTTTAAAGACTGACTTGAAAAAACTTAGCTGTTTTTTATTAAGCATGAATTTACTAAATTTCAAATGATTTAGAGGTCCATAATAAGGCCTGTAATAACGAAACTGTAGGCGCAAGCTTTTAAATGTATAAATAAGATAACAAGGGCAATGCTAAATTAATAGGTCTGTTTATTCTTTCATAACATTTAAGAGCTGGAATCGTTTTTTTCCTCTTAGATTACCAATTATCAATCTTGCTCACCTGTGTAAATACCACAATGTGCGTCTCTCTCTCTTTCTGGCAGCAGGACCCTATTTGTGTGTGTGTGTGTATATATGTGTGTGTGTGTGTGTGTGTGTGTGTGTGTGTGCGTGGCTGATGCCCCGGGCGCAGTGGTTCTCAGATGGGTAATTATCTCTTGTCTGAGAGGGTAGCAGTTTCCCTCGGGCCCTGCCGATGCCGAGCGTCTGTATATCGAACCTTTTCGCCTCTGCCAACAGGCCGGCTAATAACGATTCATGCAGCTGCCAATCTTTCCCTCCAGCGCTATCAATATTCCACAGCGACAAATAACAGCAATTAAGAGAGATATCTCAAAGAGAGACACCAGACAAACATTTCCTCTCCCGCTCTGATGATATTAGTGGCGGGTGAACAGACATCTGCTCTGCATAAGTACCAGCAATAAAACAAGGTGGTGAAATTTAAATATGGCATAAATGAAACATCTGTAATATTGACTAATGGAGTCACAGGATGAGTGGGGGTTTTTTTGGTCTGTGGTGTCTTGTTCTGTCCTACTTTTAAAACTTTTTTTTAAATCAGGCTGATAAAGTTATATTACACTGACACCGAGACATTTTGTGCCCATTTCTTAGGTTTCAGTGATGATGTATTGCTTTAGCTTGACTTATTAATAACAATAATCTTTTATTTGGAGTGCATTCTGGCCCTGCTTTTTTGGGGGCGGTATGAGGGTAATTAATTAGACGTTTTCTTTCACAAAGTGGAACAAAAAGACTTTTTTTTTATTCCAGCATTTCTCTGATGTTGGTTTTGAATTCAATTTAGAATTTATCAAAATACTACTACTACTACTACTACTAATAAAAATAATAATAATAATAATAATAATAGCCTCACAGCAAGAAGGTCGTTGGGTCGCTGGTTCGAACCTCGGTTCAGCTGGTGTTTCTGTGTGGAGTTTGCATGTTCCCCCTGCCTTCGCGTGGGTTTCCACTGGGTGCTCCGGTTTCCCCCACAGTCCAAAGACATGCAGTACAGGTGAATTGGGTAGGCTAAATTGTCCGTATTGTAGGAGTGTGTGTATGAATGTGTTTGTGGATGTTTTCCAGAGATGGGTTGCGGCTGGAAGGGCATCCGCTGCGTAAAAAAAACTTGCTGGATATGTTGGCGGTTCATTCCGCTGTGGCGACCCCGGATTAATAAAGGGACAAAGCCAACAAGAAAATGAATGAATGAATGAATGAATAATAATAATAATAATAATAATAATAATAATAATAATAATAATAATAGATAAGCCCAAAAAAGATTAGTCTTTTATTGATTCTTATTGTTATTCTCAATGCTATTTCCAAATATTTTCTTTTTTCCCCTCTTTTGACCGAGGCAAAAAGAACCACAGAATTATAAAAATCTTGAAAAATTTATCTTCATATCTTAAAACTTTACAAAAATCTTTAAAAATTAAAAACTGATTTTACTCTAGCAAAGATAATTTAATAATATATATATATATATATATATATATATATATATATATATATATATATATATATATATATATATATATATATATATGTGTGTGTGTGTGTGTGTGTGTGTGTGTACAGTTTAAGTCTACTGTTTTTTCTCTTTTTTATATTTATTTATTTTTTCTATTTTTATTTATATATTTATATTTTATATGTCTGATAATATTTTTAAAAAAATTTATTTATTAAACACCATTTTAAGGACAAAAGTATTAGCCCCTTTAGGCAATTTTTTTTCCAATAGTCTACAATAGTCTCTCGTTATACAATAACTTGCCTAATTACCCTAACCTGCCTAGTTAACCTAATTAACCTAGTTAATTCTTTAAATGTCACTTTAAGCTGTATAGAAGTGTCTTGAAAAATATCTAGTCAAATATTATTTACTGTCATCATGGCAAAGAAAAAATAAATCAGATATTAGAGATGATTTATTTAAACTATTATGATTAAAAATGTGCTGAAAAAATCTTCTCTCAGTTAAACAGAAATTGGGGAAAAATAAACAGAGGAGCTAATAATTCGGGGGGGCTAATAATTCTGACCTAAACTCTATATATTTAAAGCTTTTTCTTAAATTTTGTACATTAAATATTAAAATGTAGAGTGGAAATCAAGGTCCCATGAATCACAAACTTACAGCATAATAATAATAATAGTATTTATAGTTTATATTTATTGTATTATAACAGTATATAATAGTAAATAATATAATATCATTAATTTATAAGAGTTGTCTGAGATAAGATTTATACCTAAATCTTGTGAAAAATCTACCTCTGAATAATATTTTATCTCCAGTTAGCACCTTTAAATTGGAGTGATAATTAAACAGAAAAGAAGGCCTCAACTTCAGCAACATCTCTTTAATCCTAATCATGATGTGCAGAACGATCAGTCCGATATGCTGAGAGTCACAAGCTGATTACAGTGTGAAAGCGGTGGGAGAAGCCCTTTAGGGTGCTCGTCCCCTGCAGAGGGAGGGACAGACGGCTGCTCTCTGCTCTGAGTTATTATCCACAATTACCCTGATTACAAAGCCCTTCATGTTAATGACTGAGGTGAACTTCATTTACACTTCTGAACATCTTTCAAAGCTTCGCTGCAGCACCGAACAGCTCTATACAGCTCGAGTCTTCCAGTAGACTTAAAACATGTTTCGTTTTAAAAAGTTTCCACAGAGTTAAACGGTGCCATAAGTTCTTCTAAAGCATAACAATGGGAACATCGGATCATTTTCCTGACTTGGATCTTTGAGTCTCATTCATAGAGATGAACAAATCTTTTTTTTGAGTCATTTCTTTTAACTGGCCTAAATATTATTTAAATGTCACGAGTTGCTTCCAAAATCATCTATAACTATACCTTGATCACAATATAAACAATCATAACTAGAATGCTATAAGAAAGAGAAAATAATCTGTTTACCTGGTGCCTTGTCTATGATTAGCAGAGCTCACCTCAGGCTTCAAATTTGAGTTGTGTGTTCACGTCACGCTGACAGTCCCATATTACCTTAACCAATGCACAGTCTGAGATGAAAGGACTCATGATTAGTTCACTGTTCAAGTCTTCGGGTTTTTGAGTCGTTCTTTCATCAAGTGACAGCATGTAAAGAAATGACTCAAGAGGACTTAAGAGATGAACAGATCAAATCTTTTTTCGGCTCTTACTGTATATGATTGGCTATTGTCTTTTACATGATGAACAAACAACTCAAACCGAAGACTCGAGAGATGAACAGATCAAATCTTTTTTCTGGCTCTGACTGTATTTGATTGGCTACTGTCTTTAAAACAATGAACGAACGACTCAAACCTTTTTTCCGGCTCTGACTGTATATGATTGGCTACTGTCTTTAAAACGATGAACGAACGACTCAAACCGAAGACTCGAGAGATGAACAGATCAAATATTTTTTCTGGCTCTGACTGTATTTGATTGGCTACTGTCTTTAAAACAATGAACGAACGACTCAAACCTTTTTTCCGGCTCTGACTGTATATGATTGGCTACTGTCTTTAAAACGATGAAAGAACGACTCAAACCGAAGACTCGAGAGATGAACAGATCAAATATTTTTTCTGGCTCTGACTGTATTTGATTGGCTACTGTCTTTAAAACAATGAACGAACGACTCAAACCTTTTTTCCGGCTCTGACTGTATATGATTGGCTACTGTCTTTAAAACGATGAACGAACGACTCAAACCGAAGACTCGAGAGATGAACAGATCAAATCTTTTTTCTGGCTCTGACTGTATTTGATTGGCTACTGTCTTTAAAACGATAAAAGAACGACTCAAACCTTAGACTAGAGAGATGAACAGATCAAATCTTTTTTCCGGCTCTGACTGTATTTGATTGGCTACTGTCTTTAAACGATGAAAGAACGACTCAAACCGAAGACTCAAGAGATGAACAGATCAAATCTTTTTTCCGGCTCTGACTGTATTTGATTGGCTACTGTCTTTAAAACGATGAACGAATAACTCAAACCGAAGACTCAAGAGATGAACAGATCAAATCTTTTTTCCGGCTCTGACTGTATTTGATTGGCTACTGTCTTTAAAACGATGAACGAACAACTCAAACCGAAGACTCGAGAGATTAACAGATCAAATCTTTTTCTGACCCCCTACAGCTCTTTTCAACAATCTCTTATGTCAGATGTATACTATACACTACTAGACAAATATCTTGCCATCGATCCCAGTTGTGAGAACTTCAGCCTCCACATCAAAGTTGCTGAAAGTAAAGAGGTGCTCCAGGATTGGCCAGCCAGTCACCTAACATGAACATTATTGAGCATGTCTGGGGTAAGAGGAGGGAGGAGGCATTGAAGATGAATCCGAAGAGTCTTAATGAACTTTGGGTTCCTGCAATGCTTTCTTTGCCATTCCACATGACTTTATTAATAAGTGATTTGAGTCATTGCAGAGATGTATGGATGCAGTCCTCCAAGCTCATGGAGTCACGCAAAATATTAATTCTGTCTCCACTGCAGCATGACTTTATATTCTATACTGGACATTATTTATGTTCAGTGACAAGACTTTAGTCTAAGCAAAGTCAGACCATACTGTCCTAATGAAATAGTTAAAAATCAAGGCATGATCAGATTTTATTTTGGACAAATAAGCATTATCTAGAGGCCTTCAACTTTCATATAAGCCATTTCTGATACCAAATGATCAACTAGAAGTCAAATTATTATTTGTTGTTCCTAAAACTTGGATATGTGACATGACTTTTTGTCAGGTTGAGTATAATCACACACAAACACACACACACACACATACACACAAAGTTAGGAAAGCCGCTTGCGCATGAAACAACAGGGAAGATGACCTAATTAGATTGTGAATAAGTAGCTCTGCAAAAGTGGAACTCGGCGCATACAGAAATGCATATTAACTACGACGCCGGTGCTATTTCTGTGATTAAATAAATCAACAACGGCCTGGTTGAGTCATAATGGGCTGGGTTATTAATGCTGGTGTCCTTTTGTCGCAGGTGTAGAGTCGTACCTGGCCTCCTCGTATCGCGGCTGACGCTGGCATTTTTCCCTGTGCGTTGCATGCGTTTCCTTCTGTCTTAATTACCAACCCATTTCTCCCTCTGCCTCGCACATGTCTCAGTGTAATTATTCACCCCATTATATGATGCCTCTATCCTCCACACTTCATTATGTCCTGGGCGAGGAAGATAAATTAATTTCCTGATTAACCCGCAGACACTTGAGAAGGCTTCCTCACTCCTTCTAACCGGCGCGAGAAGTCTGGTGACAGGCCATTTCAAAATGTCATCCCCACACAAACAGCGCATGAGATGACGTCCGTTTAAACAATCATGACTGATGGATCACTTTAGTTTCGGGGGATTTATGTTCCCGAATTATTAATTTGACCTCACTGGCTTTATTGACAAAATCGGCTGTAAAGCGTCAGACTTAAGCATGGTGTTTATTTTAATTAGCTTATGTTGTCGTTTGTGCATTTAAATAGATTTTTTTTTCAGGAGTGTTAATTATTTAATATTTATCGCTGATTACGCTGATTAACTGAGGAACCGACTGATTTAAATTGGGAAGCAACATTATGATGCAAATGGTGCCTAAAGAGATTAAAATTAGCATGACTTTCTACTGTTAACAAACCATTTTAATCCTTTAATGTATGATAGTAATCATCCATTTATTTAAAAGAAGTTCATTAAGGATTTTAAAACTTCATAGATGCGGTTTGTTTAAGAAAAATGTGCAACATGAAGCTGTTTTTGTCCATATAAAAAGAAAAATACGTGTGCAGTTAAGTCAAATGTATTAACCCCTACTGACTTGAACAAATACACCCTCATTGGCCAATTATTTTGGTACATTAGATTTAAAAGGGATAGTTCACTGAAATGAACATTGGCTCACTATTTACTCAAGTGCTCAAATCTTCTACTGAACACAAAAGAAGATATTCTGAAAAAAGCTGAAAACCACTGACCTCCATAGTAGGATAAACAAATACTATGGAAGTCAATGGTTATGTTTCTAGGTTTATTTAAAGCATCTTCTTTTGTTTTCTACAGGAGAAAGAAAGTGAAGGGTGAGTAAATGATGAAAGAATTTTCAGTATTGTATGAAATATCTCTCTAACTGATTGTTAACACAAATATATAATTGAGTTTGACATCCCTGCTTTAGGGTCTCCGTAGTGTTCATTCTGGGGTCACAATGAATAAAAACTATCAAGTGACAGTAAAGACTTTTTTTTTTTTAATAAACATTTTATGTTGCAATAGTTTTATAACTTTTTTTATTTGTATACTATATCAATATTATAATTATTTCTAATAACTGTATCAATGCTGCTAAGAGTAAACACTTTTTAAATATATATATATATATATATATATATATATATATATATATATATATATATATATATATATATATATATATATATATATATATATATATATATATATATATTCAAATCAACACAATCTCACAGCAATTCGTAACTTTTTGATTTAGTGGCTAATTCGTATGAACTCGTACGATCTAATTCGTATGTTTGCTCATTCCCCAATGACGGTTGGATTTAGGGGTGGGGTTAGGTGCCATGCCTCCTTTTTAAAATCGTACAATTTCGTACGACTGAATTTGTACGAATTAGCCACTAAACTAAAAAAACGTGAAATACTTATGTTTTCTCGTGAGATCAGGCTAATTCAAATATATTTAATATATGTCAATTTCATTCATTCATTCATTTTCTTTTCGGCTTAGTCCCTTTATTAATCTGGGGCCGCGACAGCGGAATGAACCGCCAACTTTACGCAGCGAATGCCCTTCCAGCTGCAACCCATCTCTGGGAAACATCCATACACACTCATACACCGGGCAATTTAGCCTACAAAATTCACCTGTACCACATGTCTTTGGACTGTGGGGGAAACCGGAGCACCCAGAGGAAACCCACGAGAACGCAAGGAGAACATCCAAACTCCACACAGAAATGCCAACCAACCCAGCCGATGATCGAACCAGCAACCTTCTTGCTGTGAGGCGACAGCACTACCTACTGTGCAATTGCGTTGCCCTTTATACATGTTAAATATTGACCTGTTATTTTAAAATATTCATTATATTTGACAATATTCTAATTCTCACCTTATTTAAGTTCAAATACATTTATCCTTGCTGAGCTTAAAAGGATAGTTCACCCAAAATGAAAATTACCCCATTATTTATTCTCCCTCATGTAGGTTTGACCTTTTTCTTTCTTCTGTTAAACACAAATGAAGATGTTTTGATAAATTGCTGGATGCTGACACCCATTGCCTTCCATACCTGTAGTAGGAAAAAACGACTATTAATGTCTTTTTTTTAAATCAAAATATCTTCTTTTGTGTTCAGAGTTTTGAAGGGTGAGTAAATAATGTCCCTTTAAGACTTTTAAACTGTTGACCAT
Source organism: Danio rerio (assembly GCF_052040795.2). Taxonomy (NCBI): domain Eukaryota; kingdom Metazoa; phylum Chordata; class Actinopteri; order Cypriniformes; family Danionidae; genus Danio; species Danio rerio. Next base: position 4,021,752 of record NC_141044.1, read on the forward strand.
TAGCATACTAAAGTACATACTAAAAAAAAAAATAACCAATCAACCACATAAAAATAATGTCAAGATGCCCTCCTTTCAAAAATAAAGTCAAATCCCCTCCAACAAACATACCTTCCAGAAAGGATCGATACGTGTGTGATAAGCCATGGACGTGCTCCAAGATAGAGCAGTGGAGGGGATGAGATTTGACATCACATGGTGTGGACTTTAATTAAAGAGCAACAAACAAGAGCAAGTGTGTGTGTAGAAAGCATGCCTTGTTTTTCGTGTGTGTCTTCTGGTCCTTTTCCCCTCTGAGCTCTCATTTGTTATCGAGCAATGAGTCCTGGCCTGTGGTGGAAACAAAAAGCAGGAAACAAATGACAAAATCCAAGCAGCCGCTTTACTCCCTGAGAGACTTTAAAAGAGATTTTTTAAAGAGAGATCGATAATGATAAGTAGTTATCAAACTGATTATTACATCCCAAATTAGCTACCCTGGAGGAAATGCATGGTGACGCTTTCAAGAATTGATGGGTGTAAGTTTAAATTAGTTCGCTTTTCCCCCCTTCTCTGGCGCGTTGTGATAATATGCTTTAGGCTTTAGAACTTTGACGCTTACATAAATCAATTCATTCTTGTAACGTGTTGTATTAGGCTCCTGTTGTCGATTCTAAACACTCAAGGGGGAATTCAGCCAGAATTAATTGCACCCGCTGATAGTAGTTTATTTGAATGCATTGTCTGCATTGTTTTCCCTGTCACCAAACAGGTCTATAACACCTGGAGAAAGCCATCCATTTGCGTTCCCATTCATCTCACTGGCAGTACTTTAGGTTTTAAGGGGGAACAATTATGCACAATTATTTCTAACAACATATAATAGAAGTGTCAGGAGTCACCAGAATATATTTCAGAATTTTTAGCTTAAAAATCTCCATATATCATTTGTTATACCATGCTGTAAGTGCCTGTCTCTTTAAAGATGCCATAGATGCGCCGCGCCTTGCGCCGGGTGTATGATAGGGCCCTCCGTCTCTCTAGCTACTTCTCTGTATTTCAACATTTGGGATAATTTAAGTACATAAGTCAGCAAAATGCATAACACTGTTTTAGTGATGTTAATGAAAACAAATTGTACATATTGTGCCTGTAAGGGGTTTGTAGAAACCGATCCCCGCTCTACTCAGAACAGACATTGTTGTAAGCTGGTTAAGCTTTTGTTGAACACAGTTGCCAAGTGCCTTCACAGGGAGACAAGTCTTGTAATTACAGTTATTTCAATATTACCTTCCACAGGTACCACTCATTCTGACTCTTTATTCCAGCTGAGAGACTTGAAATAGACCACCATCACCCTCTTTTAATTGAAACCGAATTCATTTTTATACCGAGTACTTAATCCATTTGTGACAGCCCTCTATTTTCAGCGTACAATAGACTTCCCCCTCTATTCTCCCTTCTCTCCACCAGTGCCAAATCCATCTGACTTTAAACAGAAGTCCATTTATTAAATCTTTTATTAGGCATTTCATTATGCATGCTTATAAAGATCATAATAGAGATGTAAAATAATGAAATTCTGCAAGTTCTTAAAGCGTTCATAAATCTTCATAACTTGTCTTTTCAAGGGCCTGTTTTCACAAGTGCCTGTTATTTTATTCATATCCCGTGTAAATGCTTGTGGGCTTTAATTAAGATAGTGTGATTCATCCTGCAGCTTCCTAAAAGCTTTTATTCTTCGTTAGTGTTTTAAATGGCTTAACAAAAATTACGACATTAAAACGCATAGAAAAACTGTTTTTTGTTTTTGTAGACCAAATAAGGATAATGATGAATATGCTAATAATGCTAACTAATTCTGTAAACAACCAAAGATTTACTTGGAGATTTTGATAAAATCCAGAAATCTAATATGCTTTCATGTGACTTTTTTAATAGCGACATACTTGTTAGCGCACATTTCTAAACAGCCAATTACATGGCAGCACCTCAATGCATTTAGGTGTGTAGACATGGTCAAGACGATCTGCTGCAGTTTAAACCGAGCATCAGAATGGGGAAGAAAGGGGATTTAAGTGACTTTGAATGTGGCATGGTTGTTGGTGCCAGACTGGCTGGTCTGAGTGTTTCAGAAGCTGCTGATCTACTGGGATTTTCACGCACAATCATCTCTAGGGTTTACAAAGAATGGTCCGAAAAAGTTGAAATATGCAGTGAGCGGCAGTTCTGTGAGCGCAAATCCCTTGCTGATGCCAGAGGTCAGAGGAGAATGGCCAGACTGGTTCCAGCAGATAGAAAGGTAACAGTAACTTACATAACCACTCGTTACAACCGATGTATGCAGAAGAGCATCTCTGAATGCACAACACATCCAACCTTAAGGCAAATGGGCTACAGCAGCAGAAGAGCACACCGGGTGCCACTCCTGTCAGCTAAGAACAGAAAACTGAGGCTACAATTCACACAGGGTCACCAAAACTGGACAATAGAAGATTTGAAAAAATTGGAAAAACTGGTTTCTTGAACATGACAATGAGTTCACTGTACTCAAATGGCCTCCACAGTCACCAGAACTCAATCCAATAGAGCACCTTCGGGATGTAATGGAACGGGAGATTCGCATGAATGTGCTGCCGACAAATCTGCAGCAACTGCGTGATGCTATCATGTCAATATGGAGCAAAATCTCTGAGGAATATTTCCAGTACCTTGCTGAATCTATGCCACGAATGATTAAGGCAGTTCTGAAGGCAAAAGGGGGTATAATTCGGTACTAGTAAGGTGTACCTTATAAAGTGGCGGTGAGTGTAAGTAATCAAAGAAAAAAAAAGTAGCAGGTGAGCTGGAATAATGTTTTATGTGTGTTACGAAAAACCCTAATCTGGGGTGAAAAAAAGTCAATGGTTTTTGACATACAAACAGTTCGCACTAACTTTTGCCCAGCACTATTAAGAACATAAAAATACTTCTGTACTTCTGTAACTCAAATAAAATGGAAACACTTTAATACTTTTGCTGCAGTAATATTTGATTAGAATATCTCTATTTTTAACTCATGTTTTGTTTTCTTGCATTATGTCCAGTCCTAAAGACTGTTTTACATGTGTGTTGCTAAACACGGTCACGAACCTGCTCTCCACTGCGTGCGGGACTCAATCCTTCACACGGCGACGCTCTCTGGAAGCATGTGTATGACAGCCGTGGATGTTTTGGGCCGCTGGAGTTCAGTGTTGATTGGAGTTGGCGGCAGATATGGAGCAGACAGAGGTTTCACAGTTGGCCGAAGCACATCCGTAATGGGTTTAAGAGCAGCGCGAGCCCTATCGACTGCAGCGGGAGTGAAGGATGAGAGTAAACCTGTTTGGGGAGAGATTTGGAGAGGGTGGTGAGCCACTCTAAGGGTGAAATGAGTCCAGAGGGATGCAAGAACTCTGTAACATCTGTGTGTGCGCGCGTGTGTGGACGTCGCATGGGACTGAAAGGAGACGCATTCTCAGAACACATCAAGCTTAAGCACTCATCAGTATCCATACTGCCTGCCATATGTGTGAACGCATGCAGAAAATACAAAGCTGCTGTTATTTTTTGACAGGAAAATGCATGTGGGTCAGTGACAAGTAAAGGCTGATTTAGAATTTCACCTTACTCCAGACCAAGATCCTCTGATGGAGGCTTTCATACTTAACACACTAACCGTTGTACTATTATTTGAATCAACAGGGGGCGACTCTGAGGCTGAAAGTATGAATTGAACTATATACAGTATAAAATGAATAAGTAGTGGATAGAAATGGAGGACACTCATGAAAATGTTTGTTTTAGTACAGTTGTGTAAATAAGAAATTTATGTTATGGTTTATGTATCCAAGGCATCTGTGTGCTTAATTCAAAATATTATATACTATAAATTAAAAATCACTTGATCACTGACTAATGTGGATGAAATGTATGCGCTACTAGACTGTTAAACTAAATTTGAGGATTAGATCTAACTCAGCTGTTGTATAATATACAAAGATCTGCATCGTGAAAGTCTAGATAATTATAATAACAGATAAAACGTACAATATAACAAAAAAGGGATGCATGCTGCTTTTAATTTCATGTTGACATGCTCGCGTTTGGACGGATTTTGTTTCGAGGTTCAAAACGGCTCTGAATATTAAAATTCGTTTATCAGGACTTTCCGACAGAGAGAGTAAGCAGCAGAAACGGCCTCTCCTGTGAGCTCTTTCCCATTTAAAGCCAAACTGTCAGCACTTCATCTCTGAGCTGTTAGCGTGCGGCCCAGAACTGCAGCCACATGCACTTTTCCATAAGCTTTATCCTCACTGTAGGACCTTGAGCTAAATTTGTCCCTCATTCCCTAAGCTGCAGCCATAATCACAGTATTACCAACTAAACTGCTACAACTTTTCTTTTTTCTTGTTAGTTTGTTTTAATATAACTGTCGAGATTCCTGCAAAGAACCATGATCAACCTTTTTACAACATTTCGTCAAAATTGAGAATAAAGGTTGTGTTAGGAAAGAGCGAAGCATCATTGATTTTACAGTAGACAACGCAATTCATATTCTTTTTGATTTAGTGGCTAATTGTGGAGCACGCCTCCTTTAGAAATTGTTAGTTTTAATTAAAATTAAATCTTATGAATTTGTACCAATTAGCCATTTTTTTGACAATATGTTTGTAAGATAGTAATTTAACCTCAATGGTTTGAACTGCCAAGGACTCAGCAAGATGGTGTAAAACTGTTCATTTTTAGTCAAAACTACCTTCTGCATTCTTAAAACAAAGACGGGAACAAGCGTAGTTTGAGCATTTACATACTGTAGGAGAGCATTACTATCAAAACACCAGACATCACTATAAATGACTGCCCCTTCAAACAGGTCCCTATTTAGGATATAGTGAGCAATTTTGTGAGCATTATTTTACATTCATCTGCATTAGTTTCTTTTACAGTTCAGTGTTGATACCTTGTAGACAAAGTTAGTTGCACAGAAATAACCACACAAACACATAAAAACAGATCATTTAACCAACCAACCAAGCAATCAGCTAGGCAACCAGCCAGCCAACCAACCAATAAACCAATCATCCATCCAACCAACCAACCAACCAGCCAGCCAACAAACCAACCAATAAACCAATCATCCATCCAACCAGCCAACCAACCAACCAACCAGCCAGCCAGCCAACAAACCAACCAACCAACCAACCAACCAGCCAGCCAACAAACCAACCAACCAACAAACCAACCAACCAACCTATCAACCAACCAAGCAATCAACCGACCAACCAACCAGCTAGCCAACAAACCAACCAACCAACAAACCAACCAACCAACCAGCTAGCCAACAAACCAACCAACCAACCAACCAACCAACCAACCAACCAACCAGCCAGCCAGCCAGCCAACAAACCAACCAACCAACCAATCAACCAACCAACCAACCAACCAACCAACCAACCAACCAACCAACCAACCAATCAACCAACCAAGCAATCAACCAACCAACCAACCAGCTAGCCAACAAACCAACCAACCAACAAACCAACCAACCAACCAGCTAGCCAACAAACCAACCAACCAACCAACCAACCAACCAACCAACCAGCCAGCCAGCCAACAAACCAACCAACCAACCAATCAACCAACCAAGCAATCAACCAACCAACCAGCTAGCCAACAAACCAACCAACCAACCAACAAACCAACCAACCAACCAGCTAGCCAACTAACCAACCAGCCAACAACCAACCAACCAACCAACCAACGAGCCAACCAACAACCAACCAACCAACCAACCAGCTAGCCAGTCAGCCAACCAGCCTGCCAGCCAACCAATCAACCAATATCAAAACATGCGCTCATTTTTCCATATGAATATATATATATAAATATATATATATATAAATGGCACATACAGGGCCTATGTTTCTTTTAGAAATATTATTGAGAATATGCCATATTCTATTCTAAAACATGAACTAGCTAACACATACTTTAATCTCAGATATAAATCATTAATGGATGTACAGTAAGCTATTTATTAAGCAATGTAAAAAAAATCCTACTTGATAATAATAATAATAATAAAGTTTTTTATTATTATTGTTTTTTTACAGTTTATCTTATTTATTGTAAAGGTCTGCTTTTTCAATTTGACACATTAAAACCACTGCAGAAATGTTCAAACCAAAAGACCCACGTCAGTAGGCTACATTTATTAATATATAACCTATTTTAAATTAAAAGCATTAATGTATGCTATATATTTTAGTTTTCATAAGCTTTGGAGATGTAAATTTGGCTTTTAAATAATTGGTCACCTATAGCTTTTGTCATGAGCCACGGCTGCGTGCAAAATTGCATTTAATGTTTTCAAAAAGCACTGTGAAGGGAACGTGATGGTCAATATGAAGATCGCTAAAACTGAACTGTAAAAATACTTTGAAAGCAAATTATAACTAAGAGATTTTGTTAATTTTTTTTTTATTAATTCCAAGTTTTAATGTTGGAACGTTCGAAATGAATAGGGCATAGGGTGAATAACTGGGAATAGAACACAGCCAGGAACTATGCTTCTAACTACAACTCTAGAGGTGTAGATGCAAGCATACATGTTTCCGATGCAGTTTGCAAATGTTCGTTGGAACGATGGATTTGGGAAACGATGGAACTTACAACCTTAGTTGGCTAACCTAAGTTGGAAACGCACCACTGGCCTATCAATCATTTTATGATCAAATTTGTACACATAAATTGTAAATTACTTCATTTGAACATAATATTTTGTCAGTCATGGTTTATTTGTAGAGATGTAAAATCTTAAATCAGACGTGTTATTTAACGTTTGGTTATTTTAGAATAAATTGCCAAAACATTGTACTACACATAGTTTGCCTTTGACAGTTTTTTTTGCTGGAGGGCTGAATTCATAAAAGGGACATTTTGTCTATTTTCCAATTGTATTATTTAGATAATGACCATTATTTACTCTACAAAATGTGTTAAAGAAGTTCAAACCAGCATGCCGGAGATTTAATATATTTGTCTTGCCATTATCAAAGATTCATCCGCATGTCTGCTTCAGTGCATGACTCACACCAAAAGCGACATCATTCATCCAAAACAACTGAATTTAGAATCTCGAAGCGTCACTGATAATCACTGTCTGTAGACGTTGCACAATAATAAGTATCATTTTATTTCCCTGAACTAAAATGACCTTTCAGGCTCGTTTGTTTGAAACTACTACCTTTATTTGCATAATTAACAATAATTAAAATGTTTCCCTCTCGCCTGTTATTCTCATTAGAGTCCATTTAACTCAAAGCCTTTGTTTATTTAATCTGTCTCCAACACAAAAGCTGCTAATTAAAGATCAGAATGAACGCTATCATTAATAAGAAACTACATCAATTGCACATCAAATGTCGTCGAGGCTGATAAAGGATCTTTTTGATTATCTTGAGGGAGAAAAAAAAACAGGATTTCAACAATTAAAATAAACAATCGCTGGATGAAAGAAAAGCGCACTGCAATTTACTTGAAGCTGCTCTTTTTTCTCTCTGATCTCTGATGTTTGTCCTATAATAATCTTGGTTTAGTCTATATTTTTTTACTGTCCATTTTTCAAAATTAATATTAAGCTTATTGTGATGTATTATTAGTTGCAATTACTTTAAAATAAAAGTCATTGTTGACATCAAACTTCTTTTTCCTCATTTTTTCGCATTATGAATACGATTAATCCTATTCTTAAGTTTTTAATCATATAACGTTGTGTGCATTTTTTTTTAAGTTTCTTATTTTAAGTTTCCCTTTACTTTACCTCATATTTACATGCTACATTCATTTTTCTTTGGCTTAGTCCCTTTATGTATCAGGGGTCACCACAGTGGAATGAACCGCCAACTTACCCAGAAGCAGCGGATGCCCTTCCAGCCGCAACCCAGCACTGGGAAACACCCATGCACTCTCATTCCCACACATACACTACGGCCAATATAGCTTATTCAATTAAATTCATTGGACACTGTAGATGGATGGATGGATGCTGTAGATTGATGGATGTATGGTATAGATCACAGGTGAGAAACTCAGTTAATAGAGGGCCGCAACTCTGCAGAGTTTAGCTTTAAGCCTAATAAAACACGCCTAATCAAACTAGTTGAGTGTTATAAGCTTGTTTGAAACCTACAGGTGAATGTGTTGAAGCAGGGTTGGAACTAAGCTGTGCAGGGCTGCGGGCCTTCAGGAACTGAGTTTGACATCTCTAGTATAGATGGAAGGATGGATGGATGGATGGATGGATGGATGAATGGATGCTGTAGATGGATGGATGGATGGATGGATGGATGGATGCTGTAGATTAAAGGACGCTGCATATGGATGGAAGCTGTGAATGGACAGATGTATGGATGAATTAATGGATGGATGCTGTGAATGAATGGATGGATGGATGGATGCTGTGAATGGATGGATGTATGGATGGATAGATGAATGGATGCTGTGGATGAATGGATGGATGCTGTGGATGGATGGATGCTTTGTAGATGGATGGATGAGGATGGATGCTGTGAATGGATGGAAGGATAGATTCTGTAGACCGATTGATGGATTTTTGATGAATGGATGATGGGATACCGTAGATGATGGATGGATGCTGTAGATGGATGGATGCTGTGGATAGATGGATGGAGGGAGGGAGGGATTATGTAGATAGATTATTGGATTGTTGATGAATGGATGGAGGGATTTTGTAGATGATGATTGGATGCTGTAGATGGATGGATGATGATGGATGCTGTGGTTGGATGGATGGATAAATGGAGGGAGGGATTCTGTAGATGATGGATGGATGCTGTAGATTGATAGATGATGAATGCTATGGATGGATGGATAAATGGATGGATTTCATAGATTGATAAATGGATGAATGGATGCTGTAGATGAATGAATGAATGAATGAATGAATGAATGAAAGAATGAATGAATGAATGCTGTAAATAAAAGGGTGGATTCTGAAAATGGATGGATGGAGAGATGGATGATGTAGATGTAAGGATGGAGGGTGTAAATAGAAGGATGGATGCATGGATGGATATAGGCTGTAGATGTATAGTTATACAGTGTAAATGGATGGATGGATGGATGGATGGATGGATGGACGGATGGATGGATGGATGAATTATGTAAATAGATAGATAGATGGATGATGCTATAGGTAAATAAATGTATGGATGTATGTTATAGATAGATGGGTGAATGGATGCATTGATGTAAATGGATGGATGGATAAGAGGGTGGATGGATTCTGTATATTGATAGATGAATGGATGGATGGTCGGTAGACAGATGGATGGATGGATGGATGTTATAGATAGATTGATGAATGCAATAGATAAATATATGCTACAGACAGGCAGGCAGGCAAGCAGATAGATAGATAGATAGATAGATAGATAGATAGATAGATAGATAGATAGATAGATAGATAGATAGATAGATAGATAGATAGATAGATAGATAGATAGATAGATAGATAGATAGATAGATAGATAGATAGATAGATAGATAGATAGATAGATAGATAGATAGAGGAACTGAACACATTCCTCACACACTGCTCTGGAATGATGAAACATGAAGGGTGATAATTGACTACAGTGGATGGGCATTGAGTGAGATCGTACATGACGTCTCTGACTTGTGTCATCTTATAAACATGCACAACTTTCAAAGCCGTGTCAAAGCCGACTCCACGCTGAGAGTGACAAACCCCAGCAGCTTAATGAGAAATTCAGCACGAAACTGAGCCTAATTAACAGCCATAAATTAGCCATAATGCACCTAATCAGAGAAGATGCAGCATTGGAGTGAGAGTAACGCGGTAAACAGCCCAGCACTTTTCGCTTGTTTTGATCAAAAATTACTCAAAGCTGGTTACTGAACAACTTCAGAATCCTAGAAAACTAGACACAAGACGTAATACACTGCGGGTAGCACGGTGGTTAGCACTGTCACCTCACAGCAAGAAAGTTGCTGGTTTGAGTCCCAGCTGGGTTAGTTGGCATTTCTGTGTGGAGTTTGCATGTTCTCCCCGTGTTGGCATGGGTTTCCTCCGGGTGCTCCGGTTTCCCGCATATGCGCTATAGGTGAATTGAATAAACTAAATTGGCCATAGTGGATGAGTGTGTGTAAATGTGAGAGTGTATGGGTGTTTCCCAGTACTGGGTTGCAGCTGGATGGGCCTCCACAGTGTAAAACATATGCTAGAATAGTTGCTGGTTCATTCCACTGTGACGACCCCTGATAAATAAAGGACTAAGCCGAAGGCAAATAAATGAATGAATGAACACACTGTGAAGTTGCACAAATCAGTCATTTAGTCATCAGTATTTACAATACAGTTTTTAAAGTAATATTTTCTGTCTTTTAGCAGATATATTATGTGAAAGACTTGCTTTGTTTACTAAATAAAGTGGATCAGATTGGATTTGCATTGTAAACATTATATACAAGTTTAAAAGGTATTACCTTTTAGTTCATATATTAAGGTTTTAGTTATGATAGTTCCAAATTCATTCCGTTATCATACCATTTTTAACTAAAATTTGCAAAGAAATAGCAAAAAATGTCCGTAGATTGCATCTGACCCTACTTATAACTCGTTTTTTTTTTTCACAGAAGCTGACTGCAGCTCAGTTCACTGTTCACTGTTAAAAGTTCACTGTTCACTGTTAAAAGTTAGCACACTGTTGACTTTTTTTATTGACTGTCATATTTACTGGATATCACACGTTTTAAATAAGATGCATAATCTGTTTCTTACAATGGAGGGGAAAAATTTAGAAAAAAGCAGTTTTCCTGTTATTTGCCTGTAAAAAAAGGAAATTAGTGTTATCATTTAGACAGCCTCTAATTTATTGCAGAATAAACTCCAGCACAGTAATAATGATGTTTTAATTCACGCCGATACCTAAAAATCTGACTTGTCTTTTAAAAAACAAACAAGACAAAACTGCAGCTAAAAAACTGGATTTAATGGTGACTAAAAATTACAAGGCCTAAAATCTTGAATACAAAAATTCACTCACTTCATTCGATCTCACTTTAATTTATGGCTGGAATATTTGAATATTCATATTTACAAACAAATCAGAAAACAAAACGGTCACTAAATTACAATATTTTAGTTTCTCAGCTCACGTTGTCTTAAATCTAGCTCCTGAAAGCTAAGGATCCCATTAGCGGCAAGTAACCGCCTCGCTATTTTACTCCAGAGTTTTTATGGTTTCTCCAATGTCACTGCATCAAAGCTTTCTTGTCTGTACATGAATCTCCTCATGCCAGAAACCTTCCACCCCATTATCTGAGTGAAATGCCCTTCCTCGGCTATTTGTATCAGTGCCTGTCCCGCACCATTACCTCCCCACTATAATAGGTCTTTCAGCTATTTTCTTGTCAGGAGATTTTTTTTTTTTTTTGCTTGCCTGTGTCTTTAAACCATCTGCAGGGGTATCAATGAATCGCCCACAACTCCTTTTTGGCTGTCTTTTCTCTGTATCACATTGTTATGAATTAGTTTTACTTTATATTACACATCCAAGGGATCCAGGGATATGTAAAGCAAGTATTGTTTTCATTATTAGTTATTATTAAGAGTTTTGTTAAAATTAAATGATGAGCTGATCAAATTAAAGAGATGGAGGAGGACGAGAGAGAGGAAGAGAAGAGAATGAGTATAAGGAGGGGAAAAGATAGGTTGACCATGACTGAATAAAAAAGAAAGGAAAAGAGGTGAGAGGAAAATAAGAACAGAAAAATAAGCAGACAATCAAAGAGTTGGAGGAGGAAGAGAAAAAGAAGAAAGGTGAGGGGGAAGTGGAAGGAAAAAGGAGGGAAAACGTGACAAAGAAGGAATAAAAAGAGAAAGAAAGGAAAAACGAAAGGAAAGGTGGTAAAAAAATGAGGGATAAGATAAATTGGAGGAGGAAAAGAGGAAGGAGGAGAAAGGGAAGGAGGAGAAGGTGAAAAGAAGAACAAAAAAGAGGAGAAGAAAATGGAGGAGGACATAGAAAAGCCTAATAAGGAGGAGGAGAATAAGATCAAAAAGGCGAAGAAGGAGGAGATGGTGGAAATGAAGAATAAAAAGGAGGAGGAGGAAAAGAAGAAGAACAAGGAGGAGAAGATAAGTGGACAAGAACAAAAAAAAGGAGTATGAGGAGGAAAAGAAGGAGGAGAGGGTGAAAAAGAGGAGGTGGAGAATATAAAGGTAAATGAGGAGGAGGAAAAGAAAAAGAACAAGGAGGAGAAGAAGACAGAAGTGGATGAGAATTAGAAGGAGGGGGATGAGGAGGAAAGGGAGGAGGAGAAGAGAGAATTGGATAAGAATAAGAAAAAGGAGGATGAGGAGGAAAAGGGGAAGGTGGAAAAGAGGTGGTGGAGAAAAAAAGGTAAATGAGGAGGAGGAAAAGAAGAAGAACAAGGAGGAGAAGGAGAAGACAGAAGTGGACAAGAATAAGAAAAAGGAAGAAGAGAAGGAGGAACAGAGGTGGAAAAAGGGAGGTGGGAAAAAAGGTAAATGGAGAGGAGGAAATGAAAAGAGGACAATAAGGTGAAGGAAAAGAAGGAGGAAGTAAATATGAATTCAGAAGAGAAAGGAGAAGAAAAAAGAGGATGAGGAGGACGAAGAGGAGGAAAAGAAGAAGGAGGAAAAAAGGAGGTGGGTTATAAAATAGGTAAAGGAGGAGAAAATGAAGAAGAACAAGAACAAGGAGGAGGATGAGAAGAAATAAGAGTATGAGAAGGAGAAAAAGAAGGAGGAAAAATGGTGGAGAATAAAAAAAGCAGCATTCTTCAAAATATCTTCATTTGTGTTCAACAGAAGATGTTTTTAAAGAATGCTGCATGCTGCTTTATTATCTTCATTATTCTCCGCCTTTATCTTCATTTGTGTTCAAAAGAAAAACAGAACAAATGACAGTAGCAACGTGGTGTAAACGACAACTACTACTACTACTTTAACAACTACTACTAATGTAGTGAATTTTGATGCTCTCGCTGCTGGAGTTGTGAAGCCAGGCAGTGATGTCGCCAGGGCAGCCAGAGCAAACTTTGACGCAGTGTGAACGACAACAACAACAAATACTACTACTACTACTGTACATCAACAACCATAACTACTACTACAATACTACTACTTCTACTACTACAAGGACTACTACTACTACAACAACAATGTAACAAATTTTGATGCTCCCGTCGCTGGAGATGTGAGGGCAGACATCGCTGTCACCAGGGTGGCCAGAGCAAACACGCGGTGTGAATGACAACAACAACAACAACTTCAACCATCACTACTACTACAACGACTACTACTGCAGCTACATCTATAACAACAACAATGTAGCGAATTTTGACGCTCTCACTGCTGGAGCTGTGAAAGCAGACAGCGTTGTCGCCAGGGCGGCCCGGGCAAACTTTGATGCGATGTGAAAGCACAGTTATACCACACCACAGTGAGTTCGTTTTACACAGAAAGTTTCTGTTAAGTATTTGCAGTTTCCCAAAAATGTCACCCCAATGAGCCTTTGTTGCTTTACGTGGCAGCCTTTCAGAAAACTTTTGCTCCTACACTTCTGTTTCATAAGAGCTGGAATGACAGATTCTTACATGTTTTGTGACTTTCCCGTCTCCGTTCTGCCTTGCATAAGAACATCATGAGACACACAACCGGAGGCGGGTCACCGTTCAACTACAGGAGCCAAAAACCAGCGCCAGACCTCCAGACGTCCACTCGTTCCCTGCAAAATGGAGTTTTAGCTTCAGGTAAATGCTGATGTGCGGATAAACAAACCTGTGGCCAGAGCAGTCCAGAGCAGGACATTGCAAACAGCCACGGGTGATAAAACTCACACTACGTGCAGAGAAGAAAGCAGAAAGTGCTGTTCAAAGGCATAAAAAAGACATTATCTTTATGACACTGAACACAGAGCATGCATTTATTACAATAAATCAGCAGACATGTTACAAACATTAGTCAGCGACTGGTGTGAAATGGCCTGATTGCAGCATCACAAATCAAACTATTTTAAAAGGTGTTTATATTAAATAAATGTGTCCATTAAGCTGTTAAAGTAGTCATTTAAATGACTTGCGAGAGCAAATATAACAGCTTGTACATTTCTGAATACGCTAATGTACAACACGACTCAGTTTGGATTTTATTTCATGTAATAGGATGAAATTAGACCTGAATGTGATTATCAACTGCTGTCATAAAACATCTGCACTCCGAACTATGGTCATTCATGGGTTAGTGTGATTTCACCAAGTAGGAACTGTTCCTGGATTAACATCTCTGTCGATCCTGGAACAACATTCCAATCAGCCAATCAGAATGAAGGAATACATTTAGAGTTTTTGTTCAGAATTGGCTTACGGTTAGGTGTATGCATTTCTACATGAGTGTTATCCAACTATTATTTCCCTCTGACTAGGAAATACAGTAGGTATGGATTGCAATTTCAACCCAAAATGATGTTCCAGGATCAACATAGATGTAAATTCAGGATTCCATTGTACTTGGCAAAAATCACACCCACCTTCATTAATGACACACACACAGATTGATCAAGTAGAGGAATAGAAGCATTTAGGAACCATATTTGATAACAGACTGAAGTTTGACCAAAATAAAGATGCAATTATTTTTAATAATAAGAATAAGTAATTTAATATAATTTAATTATATTACTGTTACCTTCTGGTCGACGCTACTGAGCACTGTGCACCAGAGCAGCCGGACGCAGAAACAGTGGCTGTTTCTCAATTCCAAGAACGCAGAGATTGGACTTGCGTTCTTGTGGAGAGCGGTCTTGCCAGGTGTCCTCGGAAGAACAAACTCAGGAGACTGCGAGAACGCGTCCTTTGAGAAATGAGATGCTGCGTTCTTCCTGATGGTCACGTGACCTTCACGCGTTTTAAATGGAAATTATTTAAACATGACAGCACTCATACAACGATTTATTGTTTTTCCCCTCTTCAAAATATATACTTTGCATAAAAGCATTATAAATATAATCTGCACAATATAAATAAAACAAATTTTAATACGAATTTCAGCAAACAAACACCCTTTATTAAGATGTTCATGTTAATGTTTACTTTCACCGTTTCATTTAGGGAAACTCCTGAGGTAAATAAGTGATATCTCTGAACTTTAATAATAAATCTAAATAAAATGCTGCGCTTCCCACCTCCAGTCGCAATGACTTCTGGGACTTCCAGAGCGAGTTCGGTGCTCAAGTCTGCATCGTTGCGTCCTCGATATCAAGATCACATCCGGAAAGTTTCACGCGTCCTCCGTACTTGCGGTCTTGAGTATTGGAACTGAACTTAGGCAGCTGATGATGACGTTACACGAGAACACGAGGACGCAAGACCGCTGAAAAACGCATATTGAGAAACAGCCAGTTTCTTCCCTCAGGCAATCTATCTCACGAACACGTGATGATAATAATTGTGTAACGAACATCACTACTTGCTGTACACTTTACATGCCAATTTGCACATACCAGCTGCACATATAACGCTGTATATAGTAATATAGCTCTACATACACTTGTCTATTTGTATATTTGCATTCACTACTTACTGCTTTTTTATATATTTATTATCTGTTTATTGTCCTGTCTCTGTAATTCTGTTGAACTGTATGTGCGAACATACCTGGCAATTTCTGATTCTAGATTGGTGCATTTTTTTGTATTGTTATATGCTCTTGTCTATATAGGCCTATTGTTGTGTGTGTGTGCGCGACGTTTCTATATTTATAACCAACTCCGAGGAATTTGGGGGTTGCAAGTCACTGGCATTGTGATTTTGGGGGTTGCGGCCTGAAAAGTTTGGGAACCCCTGCAATACAGGAGACCATCACTGGTGTAAACAGCTGAAAACAGAAAATGGGACAGTCTCTTTTTTTTAAGCGAAGCATTTTGTCTGACCTGGTGCTCAAAAGGTCACAAAGCAGGAATATCTCTCTCCTCTGTTCCTCAACCACCCACTCCTCTAAAATGAAAAAAAAAAAAAACAGCCTGCGAATCAGAAGTGAAGCTGGCACTAATGAAAATGAATAGCACATTTGTCCGGCGCTAATGGCGAGCGTGGGCATGCGGTAATGTGAGTGCGGCTCATGCTAGTTCAACAGTGATTACTCAAAGGTTAACAGTGAGAACGGCATTAGCGTTAACGCTCCGGCTCCATGGCGATCAACCTCCCTCAGTTATCCAGGGTCTTTTTAGTGTGTGTGTGTGTTTCTCTGTGTGCGTGCAATTGTCTTAATCAGTGGCTCAGTGGCTGAAACTCTCGGGTGATTACAAATGTAAGAGCTGAACTCGCAGCCAAAATGTTGATTTTCTTTCCCCACATCAACATTCATAGTTCATTAGAGCTACACGTATCGCTCTCTTTATGTCTTCGACTCGAAAATAAATAAATATGCAATTCTCATGAGAACAAAAAGCTGCTTTTAACTGTATCTGAAACACTGCGAAGCAAACGGAGAGAAAACTGAAACCAGAAACACTTTATAATATGTACAAAGACGTAAACACATAGCAAACTTGATTATGCTCAGACCTACATATACCTACATATACTGGCCACTTTATTAGGTATAACAGGTGGTTATGCAAATATCTAATCAGCCAATCAAAAGGCAGCAACTCTATGCACTTAAACATGTAAACGATGATATGCTGAAGTAAAAACTGCTTTAGAATAAGATAAACGGTGATTTAAGTGACTGAATATGATATGAAAAAAATAGGTATATGTAGACAGCATCTGCTTGATGTTTGTGAAAAAGAAAGGAATAATTAATTGTTAATATAAAAAGATCTGTCTGTCTGTCTGTCTGTCTGTCTGTCTGTCTATCTATCTATCTGTCTGTCCATCCATTTGTCTATCTTTCTATCAGTCCATCCGTCTGTCATCCATCCATCACATTTATTTATGACATCCATCTACAGAATCCATACATCCATCTACACCATCCATCATCCATCCACAGCATCCACACATCCATCTACAGCATTTATCTATCCATCCATCCATCCATTCATTTAAAAATTCCATCCATTCCTTCATCTAAAATAAAGAAATTGGTTCAAAATAAAAATAAAAATTCTACTTGACAATACTATATATGTTACATTTATCCAAAATAAGAAATGTAATAAGCAGTTTACAGAATAAAATGCTAATTAGGGTTTACTCAAGCATATAACTATAAATTGTAGATCAATAGATCATAGATTTTTAGTTATATTTTTTCACCATATCATCCCATAACAATTTTGTTTTTCCCATTTTTTTCATACAGTACTTCTAGTTCACACACACACACACACATACACACTGGAAAAAAAAGCTGGGTTCCACACATTCGATTTATATTGGGACAACATAAAAGAATTAAGTTAACTGAATAGTTTTTTTTTTTTTATTTAAGTTGACTGCACATAACCTAGATCTATCTATCTATCTATCTATCTATCTATCTATCTATCTATCTATCTATCTATCTATCTATCTATCTATCTATCTATCTATCTATCTATCTATCTATTTATTTGTCCATCCATCCATCCACCCATTTATCCATTTTTTATTCAAGTTGACTGCACATAACCTCCCCTGCCCCCCCAAAAATCAAGAATTGTGTTATATCAACAGTTTTTAGCTTCCGTCCATCCATCCATCCATCCATCCTTCCATCCAGCCAGCCAGCCAGCCAGCCAGCCAGCCAGCCAGCCAGCCGACCACCCACCACCCATCCCTTTGCCCACCCGCCCGCCTGCCCATCCGTCTATCTATCTATCTATCTATCTATCTATCTATCTATCTATCTATCTATCTATCTATCTATCTATCTATCTATCTATCTATCTATCTATCTATCTATCTATCTATCTATCTATCTATCTATCTATCATCTATCTATCTATCCATTTATCCATCCATCCATTTATCCATCCATCCACCCATTTATCCATCCATCTATCCATCCATCCATCCATCCATCCATTTATCCATCCATCCATCCATCCATCCATCCATCCATCCATCCATTTATCCAAAATAAAAAAATACCAAAATAACAAATGTTTTCAAATGTTAACAAATGCTAATTAAGTTTGACTCAAATGCCTAACTATAAATCGTTGCTCGAGATAAACTTTCAAGCGCTGGCTTATTTTTAGTTATTACATTTCTTTTGTTCCCTATCATTGCCATCCCACTATTATTTGTTTTCCATACAGTACCACTAGTTCACATATACGTGTGTTTTGGGCCTCAAGGTTTGCTCTGCATTAAACATTTTATTTCATTTAACACTGCTCTCTCCTCACATTATATGATGAATAAATCCATTCCCCGGGTTTTCGACAGAAAGCGTCTGCAGACTCCATCTGGGCCTTAACGATAGGTTTTAGATGACAAGCTTCATAAATGGCTTATCTAAAATCCGATACATATCGGGGGAAAGATTGCAGCAGAACACTGCGCTTGACTGTATCAGCGTGATCCATATCTTTCCTATGAACCCGGGGCCCATTTATTGTCGATCGCATCCGAGGGATGGCCTGTCAGTTGGGTGGGAGTGGAGCTGCTGTTTATTTTCCAATCAATACTCAATTACTATAAGGAAGATCCTCTCGCGCCCATTTCCAAGACGAAATTATGAGCTGCAGCAATAACACTTAGTCAAAAGGGAAGCTGAGGAGTGGATGAACCCACCATGCAGAAGTCGGCGGATATTTGATCAAACCGCTCCACCCCTTTTCTCTTCCTCTCCTCAAGCCTTTAATTAATCACTCGGTAAAAGGCCTTTCAGGAGGTGACTGATGACCGGAGAAAACAATTTTCGCCCCTAACAGCCTTTTCATTTTAACTTGTGTGCCGAGAGATCATTGGCTGCAGCTCACAACAAGCCATCAGGGCCGGGTTTTAATGCGCTTCCGCTTTTGTTATCGAGAAGAGAGGGGAGACAAGGCTTTTCCGTCCCTTTTCATAACTCACGCCATTGATTCGGTAAACGCCTGACATTTGCCGAAGGATAAAAGTTCTGTCGATGGGGGTCGTGTGTAAATTACTCCATTAAGAGCTGGTTATTTATGACGGAGGGTGATTTAGGTGCGCCTTAAAGAGGTGCGAACTGACAAGTCGAATGCGTCTTTGTTTTGCCGCCGTCGGAAGCGGCGGTGTCACATCGGTCACTGCACGCGTCCTTTTAGATCTTCGTCTCAGAGCTCAGATGAAATTGACAGCGTGTCCTGAAAACAAACAGCAGTGCAGGAACTCGCCGAGAGCACTGGATGTACCACCAGAAACAATTGTCAGTGCTCTTTAAATAGATTTTTTTGTATCTAAAACAAATCCTGTTGAACAAATCTACAAGATTCAGTCCTTTATATGTTTTCAGCAGTCATCAAATTTGGCCTGAAGTGCCGCTGTATTTTACTGGTGCTAAATACAATTGCATTTCACTCTTAATGCGTTAATGAACTATAGTATGAATACAAATGACAATATTGTGAAATGTTTTGAAGTTAGTATATTATTGGTAGTGTTTACTACAGAAAGCAGTGATTTAGTATTGTTCATTTTTAAGGTTAATGATTAAATACATCAAGACAGTCAAGAAGGATGAGGTAAGATTTCACCATAACTAAGAACTTTAAGAACTTTCTTTGAATCTTAGTTTTAATATCAGCATTGCACTAATTCTTCCCAAACGAAGATAAGCAGCATGAAATCAGTCTGTTGTAGGCTTGGGATGAGATATATATATATATATATATATATATATATATATATATATATATATATATATATACAGTTGAAGTCAGAATTATTAGCCCACTTTTGATTTTTATTTTCTTTTTTAAGTATTTCCCAAATGATGTTTAACAGAGCAATAAAATTTTCACAGTATGTCTGATAATATTTTTTTCTTCTGGAGAAAGGCTTTTTGTTTTATTTTGGCTAGAATAAAAGCAGTTATTAATTTTTTAAAAACTATTTTCGGGACAAAATTATTAGCCCCTTTAAGCTAATTTTTTTTCGATAATCTACAGAACAAACCATCATTATACAATAACTTGACTAATTACCCCAACCAGCCTAGTTCACCTTATTAACCTAATTAAGCCTTTAAATGTCACTTTAAGCTGTATAGAAGTGTCTTGAAAAATATCAAGTAAAATATTATCTACAGTCATCATAGCAAAGATAAAATAAATCAGGTATTAGAAATAAGTTTTTAAAACTATAATGCTTAGAAATGTGCTTAAACAATCTTCCCTCTATTAAACAGAAATTGGGGAAAAAATAAACAGGGGCGCTAATAATTCAGGGGGGCTAATAATTCTGACTTCAACTGTATATATAACCAGCCATGATCTATTGTATCACGTGCACCTCTCAAAATCAGTTTGTAAAACTTTACTTAGTGTGTCTTCGGTAAATCATGGTAAATATGAAAGATGGTTATTATATTTGACTAGAATAAATAACTAAATAATTTAAATCAGGCTGCATTAGACGTGAGGTTTTAAACCTCCTTTTAATTTCTGACCAATGTAACTTTAAACTCACATCATGGTTTCAGCTACATCTCTGATACTCTTCCATGGCGAGGCGTCACACCAAAATTCATCCCGCCACGGCTACATTACAGCTTCTTATTCAAAACATTCAGTCATTGCTGTTGTTTTTTTTTAATAGTGGATTATAATGACATTGAAACGCATTAAAAAGTAAGTGAATTATAACAGCGCAACTTTTTCTGTAATTGTAGAAGTGCTGTGCGTTATTTGTTTAACCCTTTAAGGTGACATGCTGACTGGCTGACTGACTGACAGGTGCGTGAGGCCGGCAAACACGACGTAGCTTTCAGTTAAGATGAACACTGTTTCCATAATTCCATAAATAAAGGTCTGTGGTTCTGCATATAATGACTTTATCTTGCTGGAGTTTATAGCCGTTTCACTTTACTTCAGGATGCATTAATACCGCCCTGTAGGTCTATTGGAGACATTGATAAATATTCCTAGCAAATCTAATAAATGTTGGAGACATACTCACTACATAAATGTACTAAATCGCACTTCAGCACAGTTTATTTGAGAGCGCATAAAAAAATCTGCACTTGTGCATGAACAATCGGAAATCGGCGCACAAGCAAAGAGATTTGCATGCTCGTATTACATAAATGCGATCTTGACTTATTACACTGTGCTCACGACATTTATTCATTTGTCATTGAAATAACGGCATAGGTAGTTGGTAGAGACCTGCTGCCACAGCTGGAAAAAATCCTAGAGGAACCACTGCATGCAGGCACGCACAAACACACGAACACACACACACACACACACACACACACACACACACACACACACACACACACAGTTGAAGTCAGAATTATTCGCCCCATTTTAAATTTTGTTTCTTTTTTAATTATTTCCCATTTGCTGTTTAACAGAGCAAGGACATTTTCACAGTATGTCTGATAATATGTTTTCCTTCTGGAGAAAGTCTTATTTGTTTTACTACGGTTAGATTAAAGCTATTTTATCTAGAATAAGCTATTTTTTGATAGTGTTGAAAAGTAGGAATCATTTTTTTATTATTATTTTTGTCTAATTTTTTTAATCAAACAACTATTTGTATTGGTCATGTAAGGGTCATACATTAACTGAACTTCTACTGTTGTGTGTGAGTGCTGTGCATACTCATTAGCATTTTTGCAGAGGTAGATAGATGCGGGTCCAAAATTAAATTCAGCTCTGCAGAAACTTCCTGTCTGAAGAGAGGTGTTAAAACTGAACCCAGAGCACAGAAAGGTGTATGCTTTTTTGTTGTGCAGAGAATTCGTAGAAAATGAGGAAGTATGTCTGGGGTGCGGCCAATGGAGGACTGAACAATGGCTGACAAATTTCATTAAACTCCACCTGTTAATATCAGCTGCCTATATAAGTTGAAGTCGGGAAAAGAAAGGGGTTGCGCACCTCCTTATTGTAACTTCTGCATTGCATTGAGGATAACAGAATTCTGTGAATCGAATTGTTCATTTGTATCCAATAAATTGTTACGATTTTTGACATTGAAGAAAAACCCCTCCTGACCTTTTTTCTCAAACACGCATAGAATTAAATGAATATTCCAACAATAGTGTACAGAACAAACCATCATTATACAATGACTTCCTTAATTACCCTAACCTCTCTAGTTAACCTAATGAACCTAGTTAAGCCTTTAAATGTCACTTTAAGCTGTATAGAAGTGTCCTAAAAATATCAAGTCAAATATTATTTACTGTCATCATGGCGAAGATAATGTAGACTCATAATAGAAATGAGTTATTAAAACTATTATGTTTAGAAATGTGTTGGAAAAATCTGCTCTTCGTCAAACAGAAATTTGGTAAGAAAATAAACAGCGGGGCTGATAATTCAGGGGGGCTAAAAATTCTGATGTTAATATATATTACACCTGATGGAATAATATGATAAGAAAAGACTATTCTAAACACACACTGCAGTACAGATGTCTTGCTAATAATAACAAACCAAACTTGGATTATGGTATATGTCTGTAATTGAGAATTTCCGGAGCATTTAATCTGGCCATACCCATAAACATTGCATCTCAAGTTAACCTTGCACTTTTTTTTTTTACCTCTTTTGTCCTTCTCAGTGAGAACTAGTGCAGCAATCAGGCCTCTTTGTGTGAGATCACTTATTAATCAGAGCACTGTGGGAATGCGGTGTCATTACCGCAACAGTGCTTCACACCCCCGGCCTGTTTACCGCCAGTGCTGCCATGTCAAAGAACAATGCGCCTTTTTATGATCGAAACTGTTTAGTTTCATAATCTGCAATCATTAATTATGGTATTATATGGACATGACTGGAAAGATGGAAATGACCAATGTACAAAATAACTAAAACTTTCTCCATTAAAATCATATATATTTCCCATTGACATATTAGCACAATATTTAGCAGTGTTTGCATGTAATTTACTGCACAGAACTTATTAAAATAGACGTAAAATAACATTCATTACAAGTTGATTTTTCAAGAGCTCACACGTAGCTGATGATTGATTATAAAGCTTGTTTGCCATGCTGTCCTGGGAGAGAGCCCTGAGCTCATAAGATCCTCGAGCCCGGGGCTCCCTCGTGTTTGGAGGAGAGTTTAAGCTCAGGTAGATCTGGAGAACTCCCCTGCTGTAGTAGCATGAACAGATAGTGATTGCTCTTAAGAGATTACTACTTAATAGGAGCATGTCTATGATGCCAATTTGGATTAGTCAATTAACGTACGTTGCATGTTTTTGGACAGTGGGAGGAAACTGGGGAACCCGGGGGAAACCCATGTGAGCATGAGGAGAACGTGTAAACTCCGCACAGAAACGTTGACTGGCTTGGTGAGGACTAGAACCAGCGACATTCTTGCTGTAAGGCAACAGTGCTAACCACTGGGACACCATGCCACCCATCTAGGAAAGGAGGAGGAGTAGGGGTGGAAGGGGGGGTTCTTCAAAACGAAGATGGCTGTTATATGGAACTTAGGGTATTTATAGTGACTTAGTAATCGTCTGATTGGTGAATCGAAATTGAATAATGCGGGACCAGCTGCAAACAATCATTAGCACGTGATCCTCTCGAAATTAGTTTATAAATAAACTAATAAAAAATATTTTTAAAAACTTTAAAAAGCACCTAAATATTTTTGCAACTTGTGATTTATTTATATTTTTCAGTTGAATATAAGACTTCTTAAAAATAGGTTAATCTTGTCTCATTTTCGTGAAACCAATCTCATGTCTCGTTCGCGGCAATACGATTATATGATAACATGATTTCCCTATTTAAAATTGGCAAATAACACTTATCAGAAATTATATTACAAGGAGAATGTCTATGTGCGAAAATAAAACTTTACCTCAATGTAAAACTTCCATATTAGAAACGTCCATATTAGACGTCGCGGCTAAACAACAACAGACAATAATATGACAACAATCAACTCAACTGCTGATTATGTGCTTTCTTCAGAGGTAAATGTTACCAATGTGAGTTCAAATACCAATTTACTTCACATTTAATGCCTTGCTGAAAGCTGAAGCAGATAGTTTACCTCAGATCTTCAATAAAATAACTACTAATCTGTTAGAAAATGAAAAGTGTAAACCAGCAATATCAGTCAGGCAGGCAGGTGCAGACAGATATAGTGCTTGAGTGCTTGAAGTATTGTAGTCAGAACGCCACGCCCTTATATGGAAAGCAGCAGCTCATTAGCATTTAAAGGGCCACACACACAAAACTGTGTATTTTTTGCTTACACCCAAGCATGGATAAATTTGACTAGCTATGATAAATTATCTGTTGGGACTTTTTGAGCTGAATTGTTTCAGACACATTTCAGGGCTATCATAGCTTTATTTTAAGAAAAGAGAGATAAGATGTGCCCTTTTAGCCTATCAAATGTACACATCGATCTGTACACGGTTACTTAAAGACACACAGTAATCCCCAACCTCTGTAGGAAACCAAACTGCACAATATTTTCCAAATTTACACGGAGCATATCAAATTATTTCTCCATTATAAAATATCCCAGTAATTATTTTTGTTCTCAGGGTTTACAACCACTAGGAGACAACAGGAGGCTGGGAATATGTTTCAGGCACAAAATAATGGAATCAATAATGTATTATAAATGTCCCCAGCTTTAGCTGAAAATCACAATCCAAGAAACATTATAAGACAGCACATGATTGGTAAAATACACTAATGTCACTGCCAGTATACGGTAAGAGTTCTATCATATCTGACAAACATACAAACACACATACAGAGACATATTTAACTGTTATTATTATGTCATACATTATATTTTGTTGTGTCTTCTAGTACAAATATCTAAACATTATTAAAGGAAGTTGATTTACTTGACATGCAAAAGTTTTATCGTATTTAACTCTAAAAATCTGATTAAATTTGAGTGCTTTAAATGTTTATGCTTTAAATGTCACAGCCATATCCCTCTGCAGCTAGTACATGACTTAAGCTAAGCAGCGCTGAATGGGAGACCACTTGGGAAAACTAGGATGCTGTTTTAAGTGGTGTTAGTGAGGCCAGCAGGGGGTGCTCAATCTGTGATCTGTGTGTGTTCTAATGCATCAGTTTAGTGAAAGGGACACTTTACTGTCAGTGAGTGCCGTCTTTCGGATGAGACATTAAACCAAGGTCCTGACTCGCTGAGGTCATTAAAAATCCCATGCCACTTCTCGTAAAGAGTTAGAGGTGTAACCTTATTGTCTTGGCCAAATCTGCCCTTATCCATTAAGGCCTTCCCATCCACCAAACTGACTCTATCACTGTCTCTCCACTCCACGGATTGTTGGTGTGTGGTGAGCGCACTGGCGCCGTCGTCCTGTGGCTGCCGTCGCATCATCCAAGTAGATGCAGCACACTGGTGGATTGTGACACTGGTCATGATTGTGAATCACTTTTAATAAATGCGCTATAGAAGTACACATTGCATTACTTATAAAAAAGAAAAAAAAAGATGACTCTATTAAATGTTTTTGTGATTGCTAAAGTTTTATTTATAGTTTGAAGTTCAATTCAGTGATTAAAAACATAGTACTTTCCTAGCTGTATATATATATATTATTTTTTTGTATTTTTTTATATTTTATTTAATTTATTCTCAGGTTAATAGTTGCAAATTGGCCTTTAACTTAATAGTTACATTCAGTGCTTAAATTGTGAATTGTGAGGTCCCGGAACAGATCAGGGTAACGGATTCGGCATATTATCTGAGGATTGCGAGGTGTCACACACGAAAGTGGAGAGGTGGGGGGGTGAATGGCGGAGAGGTGTCACGGACGAAAGTGGAGAGGGTTGGGGAGTCGAGGAAGAAAGTGAAAGTGAACAGTGGATTGGGGAGAAGGGCAGTTAAGGAGGGGGAGGGGTAAAACGAGGTGCCGGATCAGATGTCAGAGGTGCCGGATCCGGCGTGTTCCGACACAAATTACGCCCTGGTTCCAGTGCTCAGCATAAATGAGTACACCCCATTTTGAAAATGAATATTTTTGTTCATTTCTCAGTGAATATAGGTAATGTCTTTTATGGTATTTAAACAAAACAGAATTAGTAAACAGATGTATATATTAAAATATAATTTTAAATTCAAGCAAAATATTGAAAACAAAATTACAACCAACAAAAGACCAACAACATTTTATATAGTATCTGGATTTTTGCTCTTAAAAAAAAAAAAAAAAAAAAAAAAAAAATATATATATATATATATATATATATATATATATATATATATATATATATATATATATACACATACACATATATATGTGTGTGTGTGTGTGTAAATGTGTAAATGTAAATTTGAAACAGATTTTTGGACTGTTAATGTAAATTATTTTGTTAGATTAGCTCCAGATTTGGCTTCAGTACTGACTTATCTAATGTACATGCACAAATATAATATTGTATAGCTTCCTATAGAAAATATGAATTTAAATGAGAGATTTGTGAGGGGCGTATTTATATATGCTGAGCACTGTATATTTAACATGTACAGCATCAGCAAATATTATGTAGTGTATATAATTGTAGCTGATATATCTGGACATATTGTACATATTTAATGTCTTTTATTAAAACATGTGTACTGTAAGTGCTGTTTTTTTAATGATTCATTTAAAATATTTTTTTCTGTAAGTGAAACCCAAGAATGAACTTGTATTGCATAAATCTGCTTGAGAGTCCTTCAGATTTCTTGAAATCTACTGTACTTCAGATCTTGCAGTATACTGTAGGTCCATGATAAATCCTTTTCTTAGTTTTGCTCCTTAGTTTTTTAGCTTTTTCAGACGAGTAAAACAAAAGCTCAGGCATTTTTCCTTGCATTTAGTAATAGTGCAACTCAACGTGTTAATGATGACAGTGGGTGAACTACCGCAGCGCCGGCTGATCCGGGCTGAAACCCCTGGCAGTGTCTATTTTTTGCATCTCTCTCCTCTATGACACCTTGATAAGGCAATTACAGTACAATTATCTTAACATGTGGCATTAGAGAAAATTATCTTCATTCTTCAACTGGAGTAACATTAAATCAGAGGAGAGGGCACGCGGGAATCTCTAATCAACATCTCAAGCGCTATGAACGGAAACTGTACAATGACATATGCAATTATTAATGAGAGACAAGGACCAAACAGTCCAGCTTCACCGAAAAAAACAAAAAAAAAAAACAGAGGGTTCTACAGTGTCCAAATCAGATCCACGTGTTTCACATTTGTTTCTAGGGAATAAAGGGATGCTGGATTGTCAGGAAGAGCATGTTATTGTAAGCGTCAAACGTGGAGAGGTCGTCTGATGGTGACGTGTGTCTGAACACATTATTGGCACATTGGGCAAAGTGGACATGACTTGTCAGAACATTCGCAAATCACAAGTGAGGCTGAAAATGCTGCAGAGACATGCAGAAACTCGGCT
Source organism: Danio rerio (assembly GCF_052040795.2). Taxonomy (NCBI): domain Eukaryota; kingdom Metazoa; phylum Chordata; class Actinopteri; order Cypriniformes; family Danionidae; genus Danio; species Danio rerio. Next base: position 4,049,350 of record NC_141044.1, read on the forward strand.
GAGACCCAAAAAATGGGGCTTAAATGTGTTAGCATTGTTATATTGTCATTAATGTATTTGAGATATTATTTATATATCTTTAATTCTATTAAAAACAAATCTCTTCATAAATCTTTATTAGTTTCCTCTAAACCAGGGGTGGCCAATTAATTTTTCCAAGGGGCCACATTAGACTCTGGGCCAGTTTTAGAGGGTCAGACCAATCGTTCATTTGTTTCAAAGAAAAAAAAAAACTTCTGTGAAACTATTCAATAAACATTCATCAAAAAAAGAATCAAATTTACACAGTAATTCACAGTATCAACTTCATATAAAGCCACAGGGTTGTTTGTTTTATTGCTTCACCTTAAATTAAATTTTATTTATTTACTCCTTCCTTCAGTCATTTTTATATATATATATATATATATATATATATATATATATATATATATATATATATATATATACATACATATATATATATATATATATATATATATATATATATATATATATATACATACATACATACATACATACACACACATATATATATATATATATATAGCGTTATGGATGTGACATTTGCAGTATAAACTCAAAACATAAATTCACGTAGAAAGTATATGTTAACATTATATTGAAACTTTAGTTTATATTTTCCAGAACAACTGACAACAGAGTTAAGGGATCAAAAAAATATCAATTTGTAAACATGTTTTGTACTTTAAATGAGGAAAATAAACATGCGTTATGGATGTGACAAAAAAAAAGTCTGCGAGTTTACAGTATACAACATACTTTATAGAAATTCTGTGAATTAAACTGCCCAACCCAAAAGGATGAGAGTTGGCTCTCTATAAAACAAAACTGATTGGTTTTATTGTATTTAATATTTTCACATTTATGAGGAAAAAGTGTCATTATGGATGTGATGTCTCTCTATTATGGATGTGACAGATGTGAAATCACCACTTGTGTGACTTTGGTAAATCAAATAGAATAGTTTGAAAACATTGACAGATGCATTTTTGAGCATTTCTTAAGTACTGTAAAATACTTGCTTACACAAAAAACCCAGAAAAAGTTTCTGTATTTTAGTGAAAACCTTTGAAATTTGCATGGAATTGCTCATATATATATATATATATATATATATATATATATATATATATATATATATATATATATATATATATATATTTATATATATATGTATGCATGTATGTATGTATGTATATAAACTGCTTTTATTCTAGCCGAAATAAAACAAATAAGACTTTCTCCAGAAGAATAAATATTATCAGACATACTGTGACAGTTTCCTTGCTCTGTTAAACATCATTTGGGAAATATTAAAAAAAAAAAAAGAAAAAAAATTCAGAGTGGGGCCAAAAATTCTGACTTCAACTGTAAGAGGAGAAAAAACAATGTCGTTTTTTTATTATCTTGGTTTCTGTTAATGCTTCAAATCCTACCCAGCTATATTTTTTGAATTATCATTATGAATACATCTATGCTTTAATGGGACTGCATGACATGGCAATTTAAAACAAACAAACAAACAAACAAACAAACAAAATGTGAATCCACAATATTGATTTATTATAAATAAAGCAGTTATTTATATATATATATATATATATATATATATATATATATATATATATATATATATATATATATATATATATATATATATCAAAAATATCAAAATTAAATGTTTATGCTAAAACTACTTTCGAAAACTAGTTCATTATCACTATTATCAATGATTACAACCACACAAATATAAGAACTATTTTGCTGATCTGAACCTCATCACATTTAAAACAAATAAACAAACAAATAGACAAACAAACAAATCTTTAAAATTAATTTAAATGTATTTATAAGAAACAGAAAAGAAATGTTTTGCTAAAATGAACACTGGCTGCAATAAAAGAGTAATTAATATCATAAATTGTTAATTCATAATGTTTTTATGAAGCTGCAAACAAACAAACAAACAACAAAAAACAAACAAACAAAAAAGCTGCATAAATGAATGCATGCTAATATTTCTAAGCAAATGAAATGCCTAAAATACTTATATATTAAATATATTAAACAGTATCACTTGTGTTAGTAAACTACCATTCTATCTCTGACTTGTTTTCTCGATAACATTACATCATTATTTATATTTTCATCTAATCATCCCTCATCACCATCTTTTTTTTTTTTTAACCCACTTGTGTAGACGGAGTCATTATTATTATTAGTGCTGGCATTTTCAGCATTTAAGCCATCGCTGGCAGTATGCAGATCCGAAATGTGTAATCACTCACATAATCAGAGCAAATCAGATTGTCCTTGCATTAATTACAAATTATAATTAGTCGGAAATCCTGCTAATGATAAGGCAAAATGGCTTCTATATTTCAGTCACTGCTGTCCTAATCAAGACCTTATATTACAAAGTAATTAAGTGATTGTACGTGATAAGTGTATCAAAACTAAGTCATTAGACCAAGTCTCCTTTTGTGTGTGTGTTTGTTCAATCGTCCAGCTATAGCCGTCCAATCATGTCACAATCCAGTTCTCTGTGAAGGGCTTTTAACAGCTATTTATGTATTTGCTTTGTCGTTAAACTATTATTTAGAAAGCCAGATGTATAGTTTGAGACCGATCAATAAGTGACATATTACAACCCCAAATCAGAAAAAAGGTGAGACAGCATCTAAAACGCAAATAAAAAAAGAAAGTAGTGATTTCCAAATTGTAAAGTGGCATGTTTTTCATTGCAGACAATATGAACACGACATTCAGTTCATGTTTTCCTAGTCAAGTTCATTTCATGTATAAATATACATCATTCCCTGTCATTCAGACCTGCAACACATTCCCAAAAAAAATGGGAGATGAGCAGTTTAGGGCTAGTGATCAGGTAAACTGGTTAAATAAAGGTGTGATGCGTAACAGGTGATGTCAACAGGTGATTACAATTATGATTTGGTACAAAAGCAGCATCAAAGAAAGGTCTAGTCCTTTACGAGCAAAGATAGGCTGACGATCGCCAGGTTGCCAACAAATACATGAGAAAACATGTTTAAAAACACAAGAAGACATTTGGAAATTATATATAAAAATTGCTAAATTGTCCGCAAATTTCTGGAATTACCACCACAAAAATCTGTAATTTTTATCGTGAAAAATCACAAAAAAATGTGAAAAACTAGGGTGTCTGATATATTATATTTACAATCATATATATATGATATATTTAGGTAATATTAGCATCCGTACAGCCTCTTGACCCCTTGTGTATAACTCCGCCCACATACAGCCAACAACAAGCAGACACTACAGTTTGACAAATATTACTGCTGTTACACAACTAAATGTACTTTTAAGGCTTTTTTAGTCAAGAATGTAGCTGTTTAGATTGCAACTATGCAGTTTATTTGCAAGAATAGTGCCTATTTTAAAATATTTACAATTTCTGAGAGACAGCTCGTCGGCGACATTTGATGTTTTCTTTCCACAAGATGGCGACAGATCCGCATAATAAGCCCTTACGCTTAGAAGATATAACAGTCTGATTTCTAACTATAGCAGATCAAATCAATATTAAACTGGTAGGCACAAATGCCAACACTTTTTTAATGGAAGTATCCCGTATTTCAGACATCAGATAAACAAACATCCCGTTTTTATTTCTTTCTTAAAAAAACTCCCGTAATTTGGTACAGTTCACCCCTTTCTTTGGTATAGTCTGTAAACTAAACACCCCTGGGTTGCCAACTTTGGTACAGTACCCGATCGAAGTGGCCGCCCAAAACCCACTGCATCCTGTTCTCAACCTCACCCTGGCCCGAACACCCTCTCCCGCCTGATCTCCCGTGTTTTCTGAGACATGTTGGCAGGTTAGATGATCTCTCTTTTTGTTTGTTGTAGTGCTGTATTTATACCGATTTACTCGCATATCAGAAATGTGTGTTGTGTTGGCAGATTGAAATAAGCAAAGTCCGCATGCGTTTAGCGTTTTTCCTCATCGCAAACACAACAGCAGTCTGGTAACGTTAGAGGATTCGCTGTAAATTTGGGGTTAATTATTGTGAAATCCCGATTGCAACAGAGAAATACTGTAGACTTTAACACTGTAAGAAGATATCTCTGTAGATGTATGGCATTTCATGTCACTTTCAGCCTTATAATCTTGTGATAAAAGTAAAAAAGTAAAAGTGTGAGCAAAATCTGCAGTTTTGTCATCACTTTAGACAGAGAGTCATTCAAACACTAGCTCTAAAGTGACGTTGGTGAATTAGTAACTGCTTCTGCTGTTTTGACGTCAGCTGCAGATGTGAATGAATGGCGGAAGAAAGTAGTTCCTAATAAAAAAAGGGTTTTAGACTCTCCATGTTTGATTTTCTCATTGATATACAGGATTGTACTGTTGAACTGTTGTATAAACGCAATATCACACTCGTAGCAGTGCGATATGGCTTTATATCAGCACTGGTGGGACGCTACAGTATGAGACCGGCCTCCCACCAGTGCTGATATATATACAGCCATATCGCACTGCTACTTGTGTGATATTGCTCATATATATATATATATATATATATATATATATATATATATATATATATATATATATATATATATATATATATATATTTTTTTTTTTTTTTCCTCAGCAAATTTTGAAAACACAAAAGAACACATCTTAATATCAGGTGTAAATGGGGCCTAAAAAGTTGTTGTGGCTCGAAAAGTAGTAATTGCTTATTAACATATTCAAAGTTTAATGCACCAAAGAGGAGGCGATGCACGATGGGAGGGAATAAAAAGCACAGGGAGTTTGCAATAATTCCGTTCCTGTTTTTCCTGATAAACAAGGCAGAACATGAACACTTCAAATAAGGGGTTTTCGAGCTAAGAGGTGACAACCCCACTCCCAAATCAGCATCTTAACTCTGTTTAAAATGTGAATGATTAAAAGCAGAGGTCCGCGTGTCAGAGCGATTTCGTTTAATCACCACTCAGAAAACAAGCTGCTAATGTGACCTTCCTGACATTCCCCCCCAAATCCGCCCATTTCCTTTTGATTTTGCTAATTTTGTATCAAGGCTTTTTCTCCGGCAGCGCAAAAATTACCCACATCTGTTTCTGAGAAAAACAAGCTTTTAATTCTGCCCCGGCCACCACAGCTAGGCCTGACCCTCATATCTGACTTCTCATACCACTATTTCGCCCCCTGTGTACCTTCGCGAGACATGAGCAACATTTTTTTGGAAAAAAAACCACACTTACGTCTCGGCGTTCTTCAAATGCCACTCAATATCTCATACCAATCAAATCAGTGGGATGCATTTTCCCGTGTGGCTTTTCTGATTAAGTGCCCTATTAGCATATGTAAACTGCACTTTTGAAGTGAAACAGCGTTTAATGGTTTATTTGAAGTGTGCGATTGGAAAAAGTGAAAAGTAAAACATCCCTTTGATGGAGAAACGCTATATTGCAATCAAACGTTTACTGTACCGAAGGTTAATGAAAGCTATTTGCGGAGAAAAAAAAATGGACTTGTGTGTTTGCAAGATGCATAAATTAGATAATAAAAAAACGAAGGAACTGATGTGCCGTTTGCGTGAGTGTGAAATAACAACATAATTACGGCACCGTAAAAACTATTTCCCGTAAAGAGAAGCAATTTGACATGCCTGAGCAACAAGAAAAAGCATTTGCAAAATGGTCACGCCAAAAAATGGTAAACCAAAATAGTTTATAATATGCACTCACCGGCCACTTTAATAGGTACACCTGTCCAATTGCTTGTTAACGCAAATTTCTAATCAGCCAATCACATGGCAGAAACCCAAAGCATTTAGGCATATAAACATGGTCAAGACGATCTGCTGCAGTTTAAACCAAGCATCAGAATGGGAAAGAAAGGGGATTTAAGAGACTTTGAATGTGGCATGATTGTTGCTGCCAGACGGGCTGGTCTGAGTATTTCTTGAGGCAAACGGGCTACAGCCGCTGAAGACCACACCGGGTGCCACAGGCTAGAATTCGCACAGGCTCACCAAAATTGAACAATAGAAGATTGTAAAAACGTTGCCTGGTCTGATGAGTCTCCATTTCTGCTGCAACATTCGGATTGTAGGGTCAGAATTTGGCGTCAGCAACATAAAAAAGCAAGGATCTATCCTACCTTGTATCAATGTTTCAACTGTGGTGGTGGTGTAATGGTGTGGGGGATATTTTCTTGGCACACTTTGGGCTCATTAGTACCAATTGAGCATCATGTCAACGCCACAGCCTACCTGAGTATTGTTGTTGACCATGTCCATCCCTTTATGACCACAGTGTACCCATCCACTGATGGCTACTTCCAGCAGGATAATGCACCATGTCAAAAAATCTGAATCATCTCAGACTGGCTTCTTGAACATGACAATGAGTTCACTGTACTCAAATGGCCTCCACAGTCACTAGATCTCATTCCAATAGAGCACCATTGAGATGCGGTGGAATGGGATAATCACTTGCTATCATGTCAATATGGACCAAAATCTCTGAGGAATATTTCTAGTACCTTGTTGAATCCACAAAGGATTTAGGCAGTTCTAAAGGAAAAAGGAGGTCCAACCCGGTACTAGTAGGGTGTACCTAATAAAGTTGTCGGCGAGTGTATGTGTTTATAAAAACAGTATTCAAAGAAAACATTACGACAAACAATATGCACATCTAACTACCCAATGAACATTTACTCAATTACAGTATAAGAAAATTTGCCATTATTGTAATACTTGAAACAACAGCAACCTTGCCCCAACAGTGACCTTTCCCCTCGTTTAATTTGTTCCAAAAAAAAAGTCAATTGTTCCTTTGGACCCGCTAATTGGTTACTCATTAAAATGTATCTTTTTCGTCCTCTCTGATGGCTCAATGGTTTGAAAACTGTCCTTGCTGGCTCTAATGTGTTCTGACGTAGGCATTTTCTATACTCCATTACTCTCTGATGATCATTGGACTTCTAATTAGCTGATAGCTGAAATATAGCCTTCCCTACTCAGTGACCTTGGACCATGTTCGAACGTGACAGATGATACTTTAAAACTGGATTTTTACAAATTCTGGAGAAAATGGGAGTGTTTTTGCTAATATAAAACTCGCTGTGGAGATGCAAAAATGTTAGGCTGTTGTTAAAAAACCCCTAGATCTCTATGATATTTTTATTTCTAGATATGGCTTGGTCCCATAGATTTTTATTTATTTATACATTTTTTTATTATCTATTATTATTTTATTAGGTACTTTATTTAGCTTTATTATCTGCCAAGTAAAAGTTCTCAGTGGGTTGGTAGATTTAAGGAATAATTTCTGCACATTATACAGACTAAATTATTAGCCATCCTGGATTGTGTTTCAAATATTTCCCAAGTGAGCGGAGGCTCAGTGGTTAGCACTGTCGCCTCACATCAAAAAGGTTGCTGGTTCGAGTCTCAGCTGGGTCAGTTGGCATTTCTGTGTGGAGTTTGCATGTTCTGGCCGTGTTGTTGGGGGTTTCCTCCGGGTGCTCCGGGCTCCGCCACAGTCCAAACACATGCGCTACAGGTGAATTGGGTAAACTAAATTGGCCGTAGTGTATGAGTGTGTGTGTGTGAAAGAAATAGTGTATTTGTGTTTTCCAGTACTGGGTTTAGGCTGAAAGGGCATCCGCTGCCCTTTCCGCGAGTTTGAGACCCCTGATTTAAATAATCCTTATTGTATTTAACAAGTCTGCAATGATTATAAAGCTTGCTAACAATTAATGACTAATGAATGATTTATAATGCTTTGTTTCCTTATTTCACCTTCATTTACAAGTAGCAGTGCACAGCTACAATACATACAGCAGTGTATTTAGAGCTTTATTTCTGTCTGTTTGGGTTCCATCCCTTGGTGTCCCCTGGTGGCATTGTCGCAAACTGCTACTACACCTAAACACATTATCGTAATTCCTTTGTCCTGTGGTGGCATCACACATGGCGGTCGTGGTCATTTTGACTTTTTTCTACTAACGTTTTCAGAACTTTAATTAAAACATTATTAGTACACCCCATCCACAATATATTAATGTTCTAGAAATGTTTTTATTTTTATTTTTAATCAATGTTACTGTAACGGGGAGACTGACACGGAGGGATCCATTTTGCAGTATTTATTAAGTCACACTTAAACATCAACACCTCGCACGGTTGTGCGAACATACAACATACAACTCAACGATGATTAGCAGATAACAGAGGCAGAGTGATTACCAGGCTTGAGTCAAGGGCAGGCAGCGTGGTTCAGAGTCCGTAATACAGGCTTTAGTCAGGGGCAGGCAGCGAGAATCAGAGTCCGTGTAATCAGGCTTTAGGTCAAGGGCAGGCAGAAGACAGAGCAGAGTCGAGGAACGGGCTGAAGTGGTAAACGGGAGATCAGGCAGGATAGAACGCTCAGAAATGCTGGCCGGGGCTAAACAAGACTTCGCAATGAAGTGTGTGTGTGAGCTGCTTATATGTGGTACGTGGGTCATTAGTGAGATGAAGAACAGGTGTGCTGGGATCTGAGTGAGAAGGATGACGTAATGGTTAGAAGTCCGGAGATGGTGACCTCTGCTGGTCAGCGAGGGGAATGACTGGGACCGAGTCGGTGACAGTTACAATTAAAAATAACAGATGCTAGCATTGTCTTCTGTGATCTGAAACACAAACACAATAACCCAGTGTTTCCTGAATTTCACCTCGTCTCATCAACACTGTCACATCTCTTCAATATTTCTGTAAAGCAGAGGTGCCAGCTGTTTGAAGGGCCAAAACATCCTCTCTCTTTTTTTTTTTTGGTCTTCAAGTACTTTTCCAACAGCAGCCTGTTTGAAATTGGAAGCCTCAGACGGGTTAATGGTTTGAAACAGCGTGAAATATGATACTATTCACTCTATGCTCCGCGAGGTAGAACAGCACAATTTCAAGAGGTTACCAAAGCAGGCAGAATACAAATTCTCCTCAAATCAACCCAGATGATATTGAAGAGATCTGGGAAGATTAATGTCGCAGTCGCTGCTTTCCATCTCCATGTTTATTGGCAACGCTCCAAATTGAATTTAACTTTAGTTTGCTCCGCCTACTCAGGCTGTAGCCACCATTTTGGTAAACTGCATAGTCAACAGATGGCTCAGGCGGTTGCCAGTCTTTTTTTAAAAAGTTGCATTCAGCAGTTGGGTCGTTTAAAACTTTTTACACATTAAGACAGAAACAAACGTGCTGCATGTTATAACCAGCATGAAATGGAAGTAAATGCTAAAACTGTCCTTTTTCCCCCAATATCTAATGTACATCTAATTGAAACGGTTTCTGATATGAGAAAATGCAGGGTAGTGGATGATTTAGTCCATTGGGAACCAATTGGATCACTGGGAGATGGGGTATTTAACCTAACATTTCAAATTTTCTGTTGTCATTCCAAAACAAGGATTTACACTCTACGGCCACTTTATTAGGTACATCTGCAAACTGCTCGTTAAAGCAAATGTCTATTCAGCCAATCACATGGCAGCAACTTAATGCATTTAGGCGTGTAGACATGGTCAAGATGATCTACTGCAATTCAAACCGAAGCATCAGAATGGGGAAGAAAGGGTATTTAAGTGACTTTAAACATGGCATGGTTGTTGGTGCCAGAAGGGCTGTTCTAAGTATTTCAGAAACTGCTGATCTACTGGGAACTTCATGCACAACCATCTCAAGGGTTTACAGAGTATGGCTCGAAAAAGAGAATATATCTAGTGAGTGGCAGTTCTGTGGGTGCAAAAGCCTTGTTTTGTCTATCCAAACTGATCTTTAGTGTGTATTTTCTATTGGATTCCAGTCAGGTGATTTGGGCCATACAGCTTGATTTTTTTTTCTCTGAAAGCATCTGATATTGGCTGTGTTTTGGATCATTGTCTTGCTGAAATGTCCACTTTGGTTTCATCTTCATCCTCCTGCTAATATAGATGTTGGACTGAAGCAGATGATAATAATTTACAATGACGAAGGGCAGAGGAACTACTGAGGGATTTCAGCTGCTGTCTGGGCTTTCACTGTCTTCCTACCACCTCCATTTCTTCATGCGTTCAACACTTTTTTCCTGTGTCATTTCATTTTATTACACATAATCTGCGAATTAGTTTGGATTTCTTTGGATGTTATTAACGTCTGGTGAAAATCTCAAGTTAACAGCACCTTGAGAAATATGTTTTCTGAGAAAAACGGTGACGTGTTCAATACTTATTTCCCCCGCTATATGTATTGTATGTTTTGTGTGTGTGTGTGTGTGTGTGTGTGTGTGTTTTTGTTTTTGACTCTAAAAGTGCTGGTAGTTGTTGACTTATATTGTAATAATTTTCTATGACTGCAGTTTCAGAAAACATCTGATTTAATATTCTACTAAAGAAACACAGTCACCTGTGGGACGACCTGAGGGCGAGTAAATGAACAGCAAATTTTATTTTCACAATGTTAAATTCGATCTGTTTTGATGTAATGCCGACTTTAATCTCTTTCCCACCATGTTCTTCAGTTGTCAAATGTGTTTTAATTTGTGTTTTCAACAGCTCCGACAATTCAGCAACACCAGAAAATAAATAAAAATAAGTAAATCAATGCCTCTGTGGACCCATACACCCCTATGGCTGACTAATAGCTGTACCTAAATGTCATCTGAGGGAAAACAGATGCCTTGGATATGCTGTGGTATTTTGGTTGGCGGCTAAGAATCACTGCCTGCTTTTCGAGTTCTCCGGTGATTCATGGTCCGGCTCTCACCCACTCCTCACTGAAGAGCCAGGGATTCCTTAATGAGCAAAACTCTCGTGACTTTGTGCTTCTGAGACACTCCACGCATCAATATATGATTGACGTCAAAATGATTCGCCCTCCTGTGAAATTTGTATTCTTCTTCAAAATTTTTCCAATTGATGTTTGACAGATTCTCACAGAAATTCCTATATTTTTTTTCTTCTGGGGTAGGTCTTTTTTAATTTTAGTTTGGCTCGAATAAATGTAAGTTTTTAAATATTTAAAAAACAATTTTAGGTCAATATTATTACTATTCCCTACGTTTTTTATTGTCTACCTACCCTGGCCTGTTAAATTAACATAATAACCTAGTTAGGTCTGTAAATGTCAATTTAAGCTGAATACTAGTGTTTTAAAAAATATCTAGCAAAATGTTGTGTACTGTCATCATTGCAAAGATGACATAAAATTAACTCTCAAGCGTCCCTTAAGATACTTTTGTCCAAAATCACTTGATTTAGCTTTTTGTAATAGTTTCCTTAACTTAATTTTTATAAGTTGACCATCTGAACACACACACACACAAACAAAAAGACTCGATCCAACAATGTTAAGTGGTTTAAAAAAAAAATCCTCAATGTGCGTTCACACTGAAAACGGTGAGAAAATCTAAGTTCGCTCTGGCCACCCTGGCGACAACGATGTCTGCCTACTGCTCCAACAAATTGATGCATTGATCTCGTATTTAAAGGGCTATGAAACTCCCCCTGTCTCAACAGGATGTTTTTACACCCCTGTTTGAAAAAAGTCAGGAAAGTAGGTGAGTCCAGCTCTGTTTAAGTGAGAGTGTTGAGTGGCGAAAGAGGAAAGCGTTTGCACGAAAAGGGGAGTTTTAGTACGTGCATTACAGCTGATTTTTACAGCGGCAACACAAACACAGATGCAGGGGAGATTCGGAGAGCATCGTTTACCTGAGAGCTGTGTGGAAGTGGAGGATTTTCAGTCCATAATATTGTAATGATATTATTGTAAACTTAGAAACTAAATCTTTTTGTCTTTATAAACTGAAGTAGTACTGCTGACGATACTAACTAACGTTGCCATCTGAATAAACAAAAAAGGACACTGACCACACTTACCAAACTCATAGAGACAGGACAATCAACAATAACTGGAAACGCGTATTTAAAAAAAAAAAAAAAAAGTCGAGCAGCAAATCCCGATTTCATCATTTCCAGATGCGAAAATCTCTCTGGTAAAAAAGTGTTCCATTCAAACATATTTCTGTTGCATGTTAGCAGACTACTGTAATCCACACATGTGGGTCCACACGCGAGCTGTGCTCTCATAATGGGGAAATAGAAACAATGCGGCATATTTATAAATGCAACACTGATGACCCATGACTTAGAAAATTTATTCTCACACCTTTTTTAATTACGGTTGGCAACACAACATGGCAACTCTCTGAACACTGAAACAGGTAAAAGGAGTCTTTGAAGCTATATTATGAATAATAATGAAGGTTCACACTTGAGACCACAAGGGAAGGATTAAGGGCTGCAGTATAAGGTGTGAATGAGGGTTCAACACATTTTGAAGAAATCCTCTCTCTGTTAAACAGCACTGACAAAAATTACTTTGGAATTGGAATTACTTTTTTTTAAATTTCTCCAATTCCTCTTGATTATATTTTAACATTTACACACACATTTCTATGTGTCAGATTTAATATAAACCAACAAACAAAAAAATTAACAAACAAAACAAAAGGCTTGTCAGTATTTTACATCAGAATACAATATCACCTCTGTCACTAATCTTCTAGTAACACAATTCCAAATCCACCACCTTTTAGGTGAGTATTTGCAAATTATATGGGCTGATTTTAAACAAACTAATTACATTTAGTAACGCTCAACTTGATTTGTTTTTTTAAATTCAGCCCATTTAAATTGTTTAACCATTAACCTTAAAACAATTTAATAAATCCAACGAATCTTTGTTTTTCAGTGTGGGAAATGGTCAGTCATTCATTTATATTTTTTTCCCTTTCAGCTTAGTCCCTTTATTCATCAGGGGTCGCCACAGCATAATTAACCGCCAACTATTCCAGTGTATGTTTTATGCAGCGGATGCCTTTCCACCCGCAACCCAGTATTGGGAAACACCACATTCACACACACATTCATACACTACGGCCAGTTTAGTTCCTTCAATTCTCCTATAGTGCATGTGTTTGGACTGTGGGGGGAACTGGATCACACGGAGGAAACCCATGCCAACATGGAAGAACATGCAAACTCCACACAGAAATGCCAACTGGCCCAGCTGGGACTCAACCCATTGACCTTCTTGCTGTGAGGCGACCATAAAGTTTCACAGAAGGGGCTATTACATAATTTTGACTTCAGCTGAATGTTCGCACACATTGGAAAGCAGAAGTGAAACTTTTGTGTGTGTGTTTATGGTAAAGACGTGTGACGCAAATGAAAGTGTCAGTCAAACTACTGTAACACAATGTCTGTTTTTTGGGGCAGGACCTCAAACGGTGCGACTACAGATGAAGTTTGTGCATAATGAGCACCATTATCAGACTGATTTGATTTTCCTCAGCCTCATTGCACTCAGACAGAAATAGAAACAAATGAGCTGGTTATATGCTCTCATAAATGCCTAATGATGCCTCAGTCACTCCATAGTTCAGTGTGCGGCGCGCTCGCCATCTGGAAACAGCACTTCAGCACTACTGTACCACTTTTTTTTTCTGGGGCGTTTGGTTTTCCTATCTTGTTTATTTATTTGTGTTTTGAGAATTTACTGAGTCAAAGTGTGGAGGAGTGTGGCGGTAGTTCAGAGTTAGAAACACGCTGAGGCGGGTGCTATTTGCACTGACGTGGGATGCAGATTATCTTTACATAAAAAAAAAAAATATAATAACATGTAAAAGACAGGTTTCGTTTGTGTGCTTAATGCCTCCCACCACAAACCAACTTTTCACAATTGCAAATTTGATCTCTTCAACATGCTGATTCCTTCTTAGATAGCAGAGAGAATATATGGAGAGCAAAAGAAGGCTTCTGTGTACTAGAGAATATCATCATTGTAATTGGGGTATACAGTACTTGTACCAATGATTGTGCATGACGAATGGTCACCAAAATACTTTATCATTAATAAAAATAATGTATAATAAATCTATAAAATTAATAGATAATTAAATATCCATCCATCCCATCTATAATCCTTTACAATGTCCACCCATCCTTTACACTCTATAATATATCCATCCATCCATCCATCCATCCATCCATCCATAATACTTTACAATATCCATCAATTCATCCGTCCATCCATCCATCCAATCAAATTTTACAATATCTACCCATCTATACATCCCTCACACTTAAAATAATTTATCATTAATAAAAATTATGTATGATAAATATATTAAATAATAGATAAATAAATATCCATCCATCCATTACACTTTACAATATCCATCCATCCATACATATATAACACTATACAATATCCATCCATCTGTCCATCCATTCATCCGTCCATTCATCCATCCATCCATCCATCCATTCATCCGTCCATTCATCCATCCATCTATCCAATCAAATACAATATGATACTCAATGATATCATATCATATGAATCAAAGTGTATTAGATAGATGGTTGTGTATATACATCCATTTATTACACTTTACAATATCATTATACCATCCATCATCACACTTTGCAGCATCCATCCAACCATCCATCTTTAACACTTTACAATATTCATCCATACATCAGTCTCATTTTACTATATATTTACCTATCCATCCATCCATTTACAATATTTACCCATCCATCCATCTATCCATCCACTTTACAACATCCATCCATCCATCCATCCATCCATCCATCCATCCATCCATCCATCCATTCATCCATCATCTATTATACTTTACAATATACGTATTGTATATACATACATACATACAACCACTGTACAAATTCCATCCAGCCATCCTTTAATTTATTACACTTTACAATATCCATCCATCCATCCATCCATCCATCCATCCATCCATTAACTGCATCTATCTAATAACTTTACAGTTTTAATTCAATACAAGATCTATCTATCTATCTATCTATCTATCTATCTATCTATCTATCTATCTATCTATCTATCTATCTATCTATCTATCTATCTATCTATCTGTCTGTCTGTCTATCCGTCTATCTATCTATCTATCTATCTATCTATCTATCTATCTATCTATCTATCTATCTATCTATCTATCTATCTATCTATCTATCTATCTATCTATCTATCTATCTATCTATCTATCTATCTATCTATCTATCTAACCATCCATCCATCCATCTATCTGTCTGTCTCTCTGTCTGTCAGAAGCGTAAGACAGACAAGCAAATCTAATAAATTCAATGAATGACTTCATGACCCCATTAATAGAAACCCCATGAACTGTAAGATTTCCGCATTATATAGTTATGCTAAAATTAAATATTTAACTGTAAACTAATTGCAGAACACAGTCTAGAATTATCCAACCCCAAATGAGGGCTGAAAACACACACACACACACACACACACACACACACACACACACACACACACACACACACACAGTGTATCCCCTGTCTCTGGTAAGTGTAGTATAGGGAAGGTTAAGAGCGGAGCTGGATCCAGCGCTCACAGTGTGTTATTACTCTTGTAGGTTAAATCCCAGGTGGAGGCTCTATTTTTTTTGTAGCATCATGTGAAATATTGCTTTACAGAGAGTTCATTGAAGCGGAACAGACTCAGTCTCTGAATGTATCTGTGCTTGGACTGACAGATGGCCAAACCCCAGCAGCTCGTAATGGCAGAATGAACAACCAGGTCGCCACACTCTCCAGCCTTTAATGTTGTTGATTTGCAGAATAATGCATCATGGCATTTACATTAAGCGTCCCGCAGGCTCTGTATTTGTAAAGGTGATTACTAAACTACTGTAAATGAAGTCTCTGCCTGGCGATTCTGCGGTAAATTCACCCAGAAGGCAACATTAGACTGTCCACTGCAGGTTTAAGCAGAATTTATGTGGTTAAAGAGGATGTTATTAATGCACAAGCAGATGCATTTGATAATGTGATTAAATCATTAAATGACAAGTTTTGAAAATGGGAAATATAAAATTATCGTTACATACACTGGAAATACAGTGGAGTCCAAATTATTATCAATATGCAGTCATTCATTTTCTTTCAGGCCTAGTCCCTTTATTAATAAGGGGTCGCCACAACCGAATGAACCGCCAACTTCTCCAGCCTATATTTTACGCAGTAGATGCCCTTCCAGCTGCAACCCAATACTGGGAAACACCCATACACTCATGCATTCACACTCATACACTACGGCTGATTTGCTCTAATGTAGGTTAGCCATGTAGCATAATGGCTGATTCACAACCAACATTTAATTGATTTCGAAAACTGCGAGACGCATAGCTGAAAATAATTGCAGCGTAAAGCATGAGTGTGCCTGTTAACAGAAATGGCACCAATTGCCCCTCCAAGTTCGGTCAACTGCTTTGGAACTGACAGTGATGAGCTTCAAGAAACGGTTGGTAACCAAACGTAACCCTAATGGAGCCTTGTCACATTTCCTGGTTTCTCAGTAGTGGAAGTCATCATAGTTGGGTGAACTTAGAGTGCAGTGAATGGAAGAGTACAACAAATCAAATTTTTTCACAACCGTAGTGGCTGAAATAATAAAAGAAAAAGTCCATGATGGTGTTTGTGGTGAGTGAGGCGGTGCCGAGAGCCGTGACAGCATCTGAGGCGAGTGGCATGAGTGAGATAATCAGGTACATCAAGCCTAATGCAGGAGCCCTGGAAGCTAAAAGGAGGAGAGACGCCAGGTGATAGACGAGAGAGGACCGGGCCCTGACATATTATGTGACTGTGTTGCTTTCTGTTTGACAGGAAGTCTCCGTTTGTTTTATTTTTCATTAAAAATGATTTAAAAGCTTGTCGGTTCTCCACCTCCTTCTTCTCGAGGGCCAGGTGTAACCCCAGGTGTTCTACACTACCCAACCTGCTCTGAGCTGGTATCGAACCGGCGACTTTCTGCATGGGAGTCGGGTGCTCTACCAAGGAGAGTAAAGACAATGGCCTCTAGCGTCTGTCGCTAGAGCACCTTTAGAGGTCAGAGGAGTGAGGTTTTACCTGCACAGCACACATTAGCTGGCCTCTGTTACACAGGTGGCTATCTAACTTTATTACAGTGGTACCGAAATCCAGGAGAAGGAGGAACACGTGGTCTAGTTGCCCCTGCTGCTGAGAGGAAGGGCGAGTGTTCGGGAGTAAACCCGAGTGAGGGAGGAACCCGTTCGTCTGTCCAGACTGCCAGGACAGCCTGAGGCTGGCGAGGAATGGATCTGCCTGCTGCCGTCTACAAGCATGGGGAGGAGCAGGGGACGCAGGGCTCACCACTGGAAGGGAAAGAGCTGAAGGGAGCCACCCCAGAGAGACTGTGGGAGTCACCGCTGTCTGCCATGGTGCGGAAGTCATCATCCTTCCACCGGAGCAGGAGACAAGAAGTGCCATCAGCCAGGAGAACCGCCACCAGAGTGCCAGAAGATGGACAGGTGGATAGAGATTCCTCCACACGGCTCTCTCAGCTGTCTGGAGAACCGAACCCCAATTTTTTTCCCCTTTCTCCCCTCTCTCTGTCTCTCTTCATTTTCCCTTTAGCTATCCAGCTCCTTTCTCTTGGCCCTATTAATTCTCAGGTTTTGCTGGTCCTGAAGCTTGGATACCCCGACCCCAACCCTTTAACGGAGTCTCACGGAGGAGCCCTGGAAGCTAAAAGGAGGAGAGACACCAGTGCTAGGACAGTGTCTCCGTGAGGAGCTGTTGTCAGGTTGTTTTATTTTCTCATTAAATATTATTTAAAAGTTCGTCAGTTCTCCCCCTCCTTCTTCTCAAGGTCCAGGCGGCCATCTAACTTTATTACAGTCTTATCAAGACTTTCGGAAAAAGGAAAAACAATGTGAGACAGCGGCAGCCAGAAGAGACAATAACATCAAATTTACTGTCAATCATCTGTCAGCGAATAAATCGCTCATATATCTGCACAGATCAGCTGATAGATGTGGTTTTAATGTGCTCTCAGATGAAGCAAGTGCATCAATGACCATTTTGGCTAATCACAGATATTTCTGTCAAGCTCCAGGAACACAACAGCTAATCACTGGAATTGACTGATTTGGTTGTTAATGAGTAAATGTTGGATTTTTATCTTCGAAGTGAGCCTCTTTGATGCGTTGTTGAGTCGTTCACACATAAAAATTTTCCCACAATCCAAGTGAAATCTGTCAGCGAGCTTCAGAACTTGCAAATCAGGCTGAAAAAAGATCCTGTAGTGAGAACCAGGCATAATCCTGTAATCCTGACTTTGTTCAGCCTGCATCATGGTACTGGCGAACTACCGGTCAACGGAATGTACCTCAAGTAAACCAAGCTCAGATTAACTTGACACAACTATTGCTCTCTCCATTCAGGTTCATGACTATCAGATAGACGACTGTGATCCCTGACTGCGCTCATGTCCCAAAGCATGTCATTAAAAACAACAGCGATCGGCATCTAGTAAAGCAGAATAATCCAATCATCGCGGCTTTGGAGCGAATTAGCAGTCCGAGTGAAGAGAGAAATGCACTCGGGAGTAATTGAACCCTTCACGGTTTCTCTTCACTAAAGTGTACAGACTAACCACAGGTTGTCTGGAACCTGATGAGGGAGAGACGAATAATTCTAATGGTAATTATAAGCCGGAGGAGTACATGTGGAGATCCTTTCATTGTGGGTGATGAGAGACGCTTAATGTGGCATTACATAAAGCATGGATGGTTTTAATATCCATCTGTCAAAAGGACACATGCTTTATGAGCTTGCGCAGGTTATTTTTAGGCTGTCTTGGGAATATGCGAAGAGAGAAGTTTTGTGGAGGTTGGTTTGACAAAATATATAAATATATATAAAAAATAAAGACATATTAAGTGAACTTTTTGTAGAAGTTTTGCAATGTGAGATGTAACAGGACGTGCTCTTGATGATGTGTAAAATATGCCCTCTAGTGACCGCCAATGATTGTCCTCAGGGTTGATTTTATTTTCATAAATACTAATAGTGGAAGCTGTGTCAGAACTTATTGATAAAACTAATCTTCCTTAATTTTTTTTGTCTTCCAATATACATTAAATTAATTTTAAATAAAGAAATGACACATTTGTGAAATTAAAAATAAGAAAACGTATATTTAGAATAAAATATTCACATTTTAAAACATATATTTTCTTATTTTTATATTCATAACGTTACACCCTGTTCGAGTTGCATGATTTAAGCTCATGAAAAGTTATTTTGAATACAAATAAAAAGAAATACACTGTAAAAAAATTGGCTTAATATTTTAATGCAACAAACTTCAGGACATTTAGTTGACTTAACTTTCAACTCAATTACTGCACTTGACTCGATTTAGTTGAGTAAACTTAAAAATGTCCTGAAGTTTGTTGCCAAAAAATGTTTAAGTTTTTTTACAGTGTATTTTTTTTATTTGTATTAAAAAAATGAGCTTAAACCATGCAAAATGAATAGAGTGTAACATTATGAATATAAAAACAAGACAATATGTTTTAAAATGTGAATTTTTAATTCTAAAATGTACGCTTTCTTATTTTAAATCTCAAAATGTTCTTTTCAAAATAATCTTTTCTTGTTTTATGAACCAACTTGAAGGTGTATTCACTTGCAGCAAGGATTGGAATGCTTATTTTTATACATATTTTTTTAATGACAATATACAATATATTTCTTTAACATAAACTTTAACATAATACATTTATTTAAAGTTTAGAAAAACAGAACTTCACTCAAGAGAAAAACTATTTTCTTAACTCGCTGACTGGAATCGATTGATTGATTAATTTGATTGTCAAGTAAATGTTAACACTGCAAATAGGGTGCTAGTCGAATAAAAGATGGTGATAGCTTCTCCTCTAAATTACAAGTTTGAAATGTTCCTTTGCAAAGCATTAAAATTGATAACGCCGGGCTGAGGGAAACATTAGATCATCATTTACTCGCTGTCAATGTGTTTCTCTCATCTGCTGAATACAAAATAAGATATTTTGGTCACTTTAAAGTTCCATTAGTTTTTGTAATTGTATCACAAACACAAACTAAGAAGTAATTATTTAATTAACTAACATTAAAGTGGAATAAATACTGAAAAAATGTATTGTTCATTGATTATTCATGTTAGTAAGTATGTTTACTACATACACTGTAAAAATGCTGGGTTCCACACAATCAATTTTTGTTGAGACAACATAACGGAATTAAGTTCACTATTAAGTTTTTACAAATTGAAGTGGATTGAACATAAAACAATTATTTCATTCATTCATTTTCTTGTCGGCTTAATCCCTTTATTAATCCGGGGTCGCCACAGCAGAGTGAACCGCCAACTTATCTAGCATATTTTTAAACAGCGGATGCCCTTCCAGCCGCAACCCATTTCTTGGAAACATAAAACAAATAAGTTGTCAAAAAGGAAAATAATTTTAAATGAGTAGTCTAAACAAACAGTAAATGTATATATTTTTTAAAGTTTATTCACTAACACAAACTAAGAATGAATTCTTTTATTAACTAACAATAAAGATGAATAAATACTAAAATAGATGTATTGTTCATCAAATAATCATGTTAGTAACCATATTAACTAACATGTACTGTAAGCAATTCTGAGTTCCACACAAATGTTTTAGGGTGAGACAACATAAAGACATTAAGCTAACTTATTAGTTTTTACAAATTCAAATGGATTGAACATAAAACAATTAAGTTGTCCAAACAAAACACCTCAAGTCTTGTGTTGTTTCAGCTCATTTTAAAACAGTAGTTTAGACAAACAGCAAATGTAATTTGTCCGATATTATAAAATGCACTTGTTTAAATCATTTCCATTGCATAATGAATTTATGCAGGCTGAGATAAATTACAGAAATCTGCTGTTTCCACTGCTGAATGCTGTTTGTCGGGAAATAAACACAGAGAAACGAGTTTAGTGTCTA
The DNA here is from genome assembly GCF_052040795.2 of Danio rerio. Lineage (NCBI taxonomy): Eukaryota > Metazoa > Chordata > Actinopteri > Cypriniformes > Danionidae > Danio > Danio rerio. The sequence continues at coordinate 4,070,278 of NC_141044.1, forward strand.
AAAGTGCCAAAGACTGCAAAATAAAATGAGCTAGAAAATATTAAACCACCAAACGCAGAGAGAGTGCGAATAAAAAGTGTTTATGTTAAAATCTCTCATTTCCAGCGCATTGCTCTTTGACACTGCAGTAAATTGCATTATCTTTAATGCCGGCTGCGGTGCTGGAAATGCGATCCTGTTATATTGTTGTTCATGGGGATGATCTGTCCATAATGAATGTTATTGATTTGCTTATTAAATATGATATGCCTTCCGCGAGTGGCTCGGCAGGCCTCCATGATGGATTTCTTTGTGGAGTCACACCTATTTACAACTCCCCGCGTAAAATAATAGGTTCATTATGTCTTATGATTGGATTTTAGTAGTAATCATTAAGCTTTTAATAGCGTATACAGATCCAGCACCGGGCAGTCCATATGTCACTGGAAGCTTACGTACTATGCAGTGTTGGAGGTAATGCATTATCAAGTAACATGACTTACACGGATTACTTTTTTAAAGTAACTACAACCCCAAATCAGAAAAAGTTGGGAGAGTATGGAAAACGCAAATAAAGAAGAGAAAGAAGTGATTTCCAAATTTACTTTGACTTCATTGCAGACGATATGAACGCAAAATATTTCATGTTCTGTCTGGTCAGCTTCATTTCATGTGTAAATATTAGGGATGTAACGGTATTGTAAATACCGTCATACCGCAATATTAATTTTTTTCGATATTACCGAAGTCGCATGACTCGGTAAAACTATAGGTCTTCTGAGAAAATTTGCTCAGGCGAATGAAGCGAACGGGAGATAGCTTAAACTACATTTCCCATAAGCCCAGGCGTGGCCATAATCCTTTGCGGTCTGTTGTCGCTACAGATCCAGTAATGCGGAAATGGAGTGTGCTGCTAGTAGCGGAGATGAAAAAAAGATGGAAATGATCGAACCTAAAGCGGGTGTTGTCGCCGCGCGCTTACTGAATAGCAGTGTTGTCGCGCGCGTTCTGATCAGCTGTGTTGTCTCGCGCGTGTTGTCTCGCGCCGAGGGGGGGTTGAGCGCGCATATTCAAGAGCGGTGTTGTCTACTGAAGGGCTGTACGGAGGTTGTGTCGCGTCGCGGGGGCACTTTTGATCGATTTGGAAGGGCATTTTCTATCCAAGACTAAAAAGGGCATGTGCACTGCACAGGTTGAGCCCTATGTGTGCACGTGCCTGCAAGTTGGGGAATACGACTAATAGCAGTCAAGGGGACTGCAGAAACACAGCACACTGTTCAGATTGATGCAGACATTGACTTGTACCGCAAAGAGATCTCTATCTCACTCATGGTTTGTCTTCTCAAGTGGGGGAAAGACAATGCACAACGTTACCCACTGCTGTTAACATGGGCCAAGTCATATCTCTGTCCCAGAATCCTCAGTCCCAAATGAGAGGGTTTTTTTCTGTTGCAGGGGACATTGTAAATACCCAGAGATACCAGCTTTTACCAGATTATAGTTATATGATAATTTTCCTTTAAACCCATCTCTATCTAAGTAAGTGAGTGAGTGATTAAATGTTAAATGTGGTGAGTTTTCAACAATACTAAATTGAAACTTAATTTTTTTACATGGTTTAATATTTTTTTGTTATTAAAATTGAAGTTCCTGTTTCAAAGCTTACAGATAGATGGCTAATTTGTATGTCATTGACACTTTTGGCACTTTTTTGGAGTATTTTGAAAAGTTTTGTTTTTCCTGTAAATGATTCAATAAATACCGTACCGTGACATTCATACCGAGGTATTACCGTACCGTGAAATTCTGATACCGTTACATCCCTAGTAAATATGCATCCTTTCTTGACATTTAGACCTGCAACACATTCCAAAACAAGTTGGGACATGAGCAATTTGGGGCTAGTGATCATATAAATTAGTTAAATATTGATGTGATTTGAGGCAACCAAAAAAGGTCTAGTCCTTTAGGAGCAAAGATGGGCAGAGGATTGCCAGTTTGCCAATAAATATGTGAGAAATGTACTGCAATGTTAAAAAACAATGCTCCTCAAAGAAAGATTGGAAGACATTTGGTTATTTTACCTTCAACAGAGCATAACATCATTCAAAGATTCAAGGAATCTGGAGGAATTTCAGTGCATAAAGCACGAGGGTGCAAGCCTACTCAACTAAACTCAACTCACTTTATTTCTATAGCAATTTCACAAATCAAAATAGATGACCAAAGTGCTGTACATAAAATCAAATAAAAAAGCATGTAAATTATACATAAAACCAAAATACATAACTCACATCACATGATTAAAAGCTAAAGAAAATAAGTGTGCTTTCAGTGACCTCTAAAAAGACTCAAAAGTTTGAGCTGTTCTTACAGAGAGTGGGAGAGCGTTCCAGAGTCTTGGAGCTGCTACCGAGAAAGCTCTATTACCTCGACACTTTAAGCGTGATCTAGGAACTTGCAAATAGAGACGATCCATAGAAGATCTCACAGGTTGGTGCATAATAATTAGCTCAGACATATACTCAGGGGCCGGCCGTGGAGGGATTTAAAAACATACAACAGAACTTTGTACTGAATTCTAAACTAGATTGGCAGCCAGTGTAGGGAAACAAGTACAGGTGTAATGTGCTCTCGTTTTTTTGTGCCTGTTAAAAGCCTGGCAGCTGCGTTCTGGACCAGCTGCAGTCGCGAGAGAGAGGCTTGACTCACACCCAGATACAATGCGTTGCAATAGTCCAGACGAGAAGAAATAAAAGCATGAACAACTTTCTCCAAATCACTGAAAGAGAGGATAGACTTTAGCTTGGCAATATATCTAAAATAGAAAAAACTATTTTTGACAACCACATTAATTTGCCGATCAAATTTTAGCTCAGAGTCAAAGATGACACCAAGACTCTTTACTGAGGAATGTATTTTCCCAGGAAGCAATGACAGATTGCTATTAGAGTCTGAACCTTTTTGGCCAAAAACAATAATAGCCTAAGCTGAACTACTGTGATCTCAGATTCCTCAGGCAGCACTGCATCATGAATCCTCATTCATCTGTAAGTGATATCACCACATGGGCTCAGGACTACTGCGGCAAACCTTTGTCAAGTACCAAATTGTGTAGTTACATCCACAAATGCCAGTGAATACTGTACTGTGTCAAAAGGAAGCCCTATGTTAACAGTGTCCAGAAGTGCCATCAACTTGGCTTGGAGGCATCTGGGATGGACCATCACACAGTGGAAGCATGTACTGTGGTCAGATGAATCAGTATTTCAGGAATTTTTGGGGGAGAAATGGATGCCATGTGCTCTGGACCAAAGAAGAAAAGGATCATCAAGACTGATACAGCAACAAGTCCAAAAAAAATAGGGTCTGTCATGGTATGGGGTTGTGTCAGGCTGCACACTATGCTATCCGAACCGTCCCTAAGCACGTTACCCGGTTCGCTTGAGTGCTCCAAATCGGGCCCAGATGTGGTTCGGTTGGGCTTTGGGCACCGCCGTCGCCAGACCCAATTTACTGGGGCACAGTAAAAACTCGCCAGTGCCCCAGTAAATGCTATGACATAAGATTTACTTTATATGCAAGCATATTTATTAAGAGTGGTAATCCCGGAATAAAGACGTTATTCTCTATGTGTGACCAAACCAACACTGGTGAAAGCAATGTAGTTTAATCAAAAAATAAACTGACGTATCTCTGCATGTGCGTAGAAAACCATACCATGCCCCACACACCGCTCCTGTTCGACCCTGACATGCTGCTCTTCTCCCGGTGTGAGTCCCAGTTGTTAACAGAGAAAAAGAGTACTTGCAGCTCAGGCACCGCTTATGCGCTGTGAATCCAGCTTAACAGTCTTTTATGCGGAGGTGACGGCACGCAGTGAATTTTGCAAGTCGACAAAACTAAAGTTTAAATAATATGACTGACGGTGATATAAACATGCCTCCTGATAGATTGTTTTGTATGAGTCAGGGAGGTAAGACTAAATAAACCTGATTCTCTGCCATGTGTCAAGTCTAAGACAACAGATAATTCTATAAAGCATCTTTTTTTTTTGCATTCTATAGAATTTCATTCAAATGAATTTCTATTCATGCAAAAGATTTCGTAAATGATCTTAGCATATCACTCCAGTTGTTTTTACATTGTTTTCCAGTTACATTTAGGATTAATTTCTGTTACTTATTTAGTATACTCATTGTACAATAACAATAATACTTTTATTTATTTAATAAAATGGTTTTTTTTTTTTTGCATTTCTTATATATGTATTGAATTTTTATTTATTGATTTATTTTTTTGTGCGTGCCCCAGTATAGCTTTACGTCTGGAAACGCCCCTGGCTTTGGGCTTGTACTCTGAGCGCAATGGTGCCTGAGCCCGAAACTGAAGATGCGATGTCACATTTAAAGGACTGTTTCATATGGATTTATGAATCATTCTTACTTTACAATGAACGCAATCTGTCAGAATTTATTAAAGACGCAAAGACCCTTGCTGCAAGTCAGCTGCACCTTCAGTAAACCTCCTAATATGCAGGACTTTTATGATAATTTATGAGCATCAAAAGTTGTGGATCTGTTCTGCTAAATATCTGACCTTATAATAATAATACCTTCAGCTCGGTTTGCTGTGTATGCAGCTGATCTGGAGGATATGGAGGTCTTGTTAGAGCAGATAGTGTCACTTCTGTCGCTGTTTGCTAGCTGTGTGATAATGTTAGATGTGGTGCGCTGTCAGATCTGTGCCCTGGGAGAATCAGCCTGTTGTTTTATGTGAAGTCGTACACAGGTACATTTAAGCAGGTCACTGGGGTCTGCTGAGCGCGCAGTCAAGCCTGAAAACACAGAGTCCGGCCGGCTCATTCTGCTGAACCTGCACATCTTTTTTTATTTTTACACTTATAATGTATCAATCTTTCTATGTGCATGACAATCAAGTATCACTGACATTGCCCAAACAGTTACAGATAATAGATTATCATGTCTTTATATCTTGCATGAAGTAGAGCAGTTATTAAGTAATTAAGTTACCTTTTTTCAGTGCAAGAAAGAAGCTGTTTAAAACGCTTTTCTTACTTTAAATTTGTCTCTTGTTTCTAGTCCAAATATCTAAAGATTCTTAAATCAAGAAGCATATTCTAAACAATTAAAACTCATGGACTTATTCTCAGAAATAATTAGTACAAAATCTTTCAAAGCAAAAGCAAGATTCTCATGTGAAGTTTCAGCTCAAAATACCCCACAAATAATGTTTCAAAACTCTTAGCAACTGCCACTTTTAGGCTTTGATCCTAATTTAGTTGTTTTGGTGACTGTCACTTTAAATTCAAATGAGATTGTGCTCTTTTTAAAAGAGGGCGGAGCTACAAATGCCCGTGCGCAGTGGCGTAGCACAAATGCATGGGCCCACCCGCAAGAGTTAAGACGGGGCCCCTCCAGAAGTAAAGACTTTTGATCGCGTGAAGTGAAGACCGAGGGAAGGGGGTGCTTATGATTGCGTGAATAGAAAACGGGGGGATGTTTATGATCAAGCAAAGGTGAGAGACTTATTTAGAGATGGTGTAGCTGAGGTGAGGTATGATCGTGCAAACTGAGACCGGGGTGTGGGAGTGGTTGGCTGTGGGTTTGTTATGTGGTGCCCTGCGTGGCCCGTCCACTACGCCACTGCCCGTGCGTAAAGAAATGAGGCAGAGCTACAAATACAAATGCAAAAACCCCTTTTATAAGGGGTTTAAACACAGCAACAGTCTGTGAATATAACCAGCTTCTAATAGTGAAAAGAATTAACTTAATTTTTTATAACCACACTTGATAGAAACAGTCCGCAGAAACACTTTGATTGACATTCTCCTTTTGGACGTGTCATCAGGGGGAAGCCCCGCCCATTAGTGACCATCTCATCCTCATTAGCATAGGAAGTTAGTCTTGTTTTTGAATCGCCACTATGCTGACGCACGGGCATTTGTAGCTCCGCCCTCTTCTGAAAAGAGCACAATCTCATTTGAGTTTAAAGCGACAGTCACCAAAATAACTCAATTAGGATCAAAGCCTGAAAGGGGCAGTTTTAAAGAGTTATAAAACATTATTTGTGTGGTATTTTGAACTGAAACTTCACATATACAGAAAAGACAACCACAATGTCCTCCAATGTTTACAACATTATATATATATATATATTTAAAGTTCATTCATAGCCTTGTATACACACATGGCACTGTTCCTGAAAACGAGCCCGTGGGCTTTGACTGACATAATGCCAACGCAAGGTTACAATCAAGTTCCTGTGGGTGTTGGAAATGAAGATGGCACTTTGTAAAGACACGAGGCCCATCGGGCACTGCTGACCCTTTGCTAGCAGGGCTTCAAACACAATGTCATCTAAACCTCTAGAGAAATCTCCACAGAACTCTTTCTAAACAGTTCAGCTTGTTAAAACAAATGCAATCACTCGATAATCAACCATTGTACCAGAAGCATCTACAAAAACAACATTGCCTACAGATAGTTTTGCTGCTTGATCAAACCACTTGTATTTATAAAAAGCTGAATAAACACAATTATTATTATTTTTTTTTTTGGGGGGGGGGGGGGGGGGGGGGTGGCAAGTTGTTTTACATTTAATGCAACATAGACAAATTATGTAGCCAGAAGTACCTATGGCTGCATTTCATCTTTAAAACAAATTGTACATGGCGGTATGATGCTGTTCCTTTTCACGCTTACCAGCTGTCCGCTTACCTCCATGTGGACGGCTTTTCTACTGTAACCTGTTTGTCCGGTGGTAAGGTAAGATGAAAACAAAAGCCAAAAAATAAAATAAATAACTAAATAACAGGGTGGGAATGTGGTAAAATCTGAACATGTGGTAAAAATTAGACCAGGGCTTTTCTTTTTCTGGATTGCTTCATACAAAACGGTTGGGTTTAGGGAAGAGAGTGGGCGCTGGTCAATCGGTGGTTTTGAAACACTTTTGGTTGGAGTAGGGTGGGTCAGTCAATCGGTCAGTCAGTCAGTCAGTTGACAGCGGCCTCTGGTGGATTGAAGCCAGAACAGCAGGCTCGAATGGCACTCGCTAGAGAAGTTTGAGATCCCAAAAGCATACACAGCAGCCTCTGGTAGATTCGTGAAAACAAAAAACTGCAAATAAATGTACCTCCTGGGATGTATTTTGTGCTCTCTGGAAATGTATATAAGACTAAGTTTTCAGAATGAGCCTGGGTTGGTCCAATCAACTTAAATTTGTAAAAAAAAAAAAAAAAAACAATTAAGTTAACTTAAACAATTTGTGTTGAGGCAACATGAAGGAATTAAGTTATTATTATTTTTTTAACAAATTAATGTAGATTAAACATAAAACAATTAAGTAGTCCACCAAAAAAACTTGAAGAATTGTGTTGTTTCAGCTCATTTTAACTAATAATTAGCTTATGGGTGTATATTGTTTGTCTATTTAACATCCATGTTGATGCTATTCAAAATGACAGCAAACGTAAATAAATAAATATATAAATAAAAAGAGCCAGGGCTTTTTTTTCTTGAAATGCCAGTGCCCATCATGCCACAAAATACATTTGTCCAGTCACGGCGCACCCACCAGATAGACTGGCACGTCTGCAGAGATCACATCACGCAAGCATATTCACTTCAACATCGATTACCTTTGGGCTTGCAGGATAAGGGCCGTCCCGTCACCTCAGCGATAAAGACCCGGACGGGACATTTGACTGAACAGTGGGCTGATGCCAGGACACAGCGCTGGGGAATGAAGGGTGACCTGGGAAGCGGCTGTGAATATTGCTCTGACCCTCCTGCTTGCCCTCCCATTGTTTTTCAATTAAACGTGGCCACTTTGCCGCCAACGTGACACTGACAGATGGCAAGGTCTTTGCAAGGGTTCAGAAAGAAGTGTCGATGGAAAAATAGCACTTACTCTTGTAAGGAAGAGGAAAGCTGACGAAAACTCGGATTTAAGCGCAGAAAAGCCCAGTAGCATAGATAAACTAATGCTGTAGAAAACATCTGTTAAATAAAAAGGTTTAAAAAGTGTTTTTCCTGTTTATTTATGATTGTGAATTGCATTATGGGATGTTGATTTCTGCTCTGTTTACTATTGATGTTAAAAATGCAACTCTACAGTTTAACAACGGGATTTTTATTGACATTGTAATTACTTTGAAATAAAATAATGTATAAAAACTAAAATATAGAGAAATAAGTCTGTATAATAACACAAGATGTACTGGCGGTTTATTACAAGGTTTTTGTCGTGTGATATACAACAGAAACCCAGACAATATATCACTTTGAACTATTAAAAATGATAATAAAAGTTGTTGAACAAATGATCAAGGACCCATAATGCAGCAAATAAACAGGGGGAAAATAAAAACACGTAAAACAAATTACGGAAAACTATATTAGATATTTAATTTTGTATGATCTGTTTGTTTTATATTCATATTTATGATATAATTAATTATTGCACAGCTCTTTGGTACACTTGATTCTGATTGGTCAACAAATACAAACATCTAATTACAGAAATAAAATAGTGTTATGGGGGTTCTTCTAAACTTCTTAACCATCATCTTGTGACTGAATAATGATTAGTAGATTTGCATCTGGATATTTTTGCAAGCATTAATAAAAGAGCTAAAAAAGTTTTACAAATCAAATCAATGTTGTATGTCTAACAGTTTCATTTTGTGTAATAATCAGGATGTTTTTCGTTTAGGAAGTGTAGCAAATATAGCTAAAAAATAAATAAATAAAGAATAAAGGCTTTTTCTCGGAGGAGTGCCACAGACATTTCTGATTTTTTTTGTCCCTCAAATAACCTTTTTTTTTTTTTTTTTTTTTAATAATTTAGTTTAATATTTTTATTAGTTTTATTATTCTATTATTAATAGTTTTATTAGTTTAAATTTTTCCAAATGATGTTTAACAAAGCAATGAAATTTTCACAGAATGTCTGATAATATTTTTTCCTCAGGAGAAAGTCTGATTTGTTTTATTTCGGCTAGAATAAAAGCAGTTTTTATTTTTTATTTATTAAATCCATTTTAATGTCAAAATTAATAGCCCCTTTAAGCTGTATTTTTTTTCTCGATAGTCTACCGAACAAACCATCATTATACAATAACTTGCCTAATTACCCTAACCTGCCTATTTAACCTATTAAACATAGTTAAGCCTTTAAATGTCACTTTAAGCTGTGTAGAAGTGTCTTGAAAAATATCTAGTCAAATATTATTTCCTGTCATCATAATAAAGATAAAATAAAATAATAAGTTATCATAAATGAGCAGCCAAATACTTGCCTTGGGCGACAAATTGTTCAAGGCCAGCTATGGGAAAAACATGCATCAATCTCCTATACTAAATATTCTCTATATCCTGTACAATATAAACTATATATTAATCCAAATAAACATTTTTGAAAAGAAACTCACCTCAAAGCATTTTACTATAGTGCATGATTTGTAAACCAATATGAAGAAGTGAAAGTGCTCCGTCTCTCAACGGATACACGCACAGTGTTGCACTTGTGATTTAAAGTGTTTGGGTATTAATGCTCTGACAAACTGTTAAAAAAAAAAAAAAACTTAAAGCAGTGTAAAAACAAGGTAAAATGGCATGGTTGCTTCAGTTTTATCTCACTTTTTTTTTTATTCTTTAACACTATTAAAGTAAGTTTAGCGTTAGGTTTATGATACTTGTGAGGAGATGCCAAGATATTTTCAAATGCATAAATTATCATTAGCTCCATTTGTTCATTTCTTCCTAATTATTAACAGATTTACCTAATCTATGTACACATAAAATGTTAACTAAAGCCTGAATTACACTGAAGTGCACCAGGACTCGATGGTAGACCCTATTGTTTTCTCTATACACAACACTACAGCTTGCTCGCTCATGTTTCAGGCTTTATTAAAGTCTATTTGTTAATTTTGTCTGAATTAATAATAGATATACCAAATCTTTGTACAAATAAAAGATTAAATAAAGCCCAAATTAAATTGGAGTGCCCCAGGGCTCGATTGTAGGCCCTCTTTTCTTCTCAATAGCCAACATTACTGAGTCCGATTATAAATTATATCAATAAAACAGCATTAACATTTGAGTGTCTATCAGCATGCGCACATGAAATTTACAGGCTCTAAGGCAGGATTAAAATAAACCACGGCTAATTGCTTTCAAGAGCCTTGATTGTTGCATGGCAAAATGGCCAAACGTTATGCAATGAATGTATTAAATAGACATTGATTGCAGACAATGCCTTGTCTTGTGCCACATGCTTTAAAAGGCCCTAAAAATGGGAATCGCATGTGTTAGTGACACGAGTCTTTATTGATTATCTCTACACAGATTCAGTCAGAATAAGATTTTCCTTTTCACTGAGCTACAACAGTTCCCAGTGGCTCGGTATCTCTGCAAGCGTTCGCACAAGCATTAGCAGCAATTGATTTTAAGCTGCACCGGTGAATGTTCCTACTCATTTACTCCATTTTTTTCCTGATCAATATTCACTGTCACTTAGTTGTGCTTTACGGGGTGGGAGAGTATCAAAACATACTCCCAATCTGGAGGTGAACCATCTGTGCTCGCTTACTAAACAGATGGCGGATGGAAATGCTGCCACTAACACGTCAATCCAGAGAGTGGAAAGAAAATATAGAGCCTTCCAACAACCAAACATAGTAAAATAAGCCTACGCGCTTTCAATGCTTGGAATTTTAATTATATAAAGGCAAGGAGGATTCAAGAAAACACAGCAGACAAACACCCAAACAAAATACAGGCTTATTGGATGATAAGTGTTGCAATCTATACACAAGCGTCTTCACATTTAAAAAAACATAATAATAATAAGGGGTGGCAAGGTGGCTCAGTGGTTAGCACTGTCGCCTCACAGCAAGAAGGTCGCTGGTTCAAGTCCTGGCAGGGCCAGTTGGCATATCTGTGTGGAGTTTGTGTGGGTTTCCTCCTGGTGCTACGGTTTCGCCCACAATCCAAAGACGTGTGCTATATGCAATGCTTAATTTATGAATTGCGAGGTCCCGGAACAGATCGGGGTAACAGATTTGGGATGTTACCCGAGAAGGAGGGTGGGGTGGGGGGGTTGAGGAGGAAGATCTGTGAAATGAGTTGCCGGATCAGATTTTAGAGGTGCCGGATCCGGATCTTGGCTGTAAGTGAATTCATTCATTCATTCATTCATTTTATTTTCGGCTAGTCCCTTTTTTAATCCGGGGTCGCCACAGCGGAATGAACCGCCGACTTATCCAGCACGTTTTTACGCAGCGGATGCCCTTCCAGCCGCAACCCATCTCTGGGAAACATCCACACACACACACACACACACACACTAATACTCATACACTACGGAGAATTTAACTGAGCTGAGCCGAGGTTCGAACCAGTGACCCAGCGACCTTCTTGCTGTCAGGCAACAGCACTACCTACTGCGCCACTGCGTCGCCCCTTTAAGTGAAATGGATAAACTAAATTGGCGTGTTTCCCTGGCTGGCGAGTACTGGGTGTTTCCCTGTATATGGTTGTTGCTGAAAGGGCATCTGCTGCGTAAAACATATACTGGAATAGTTGGCGGTTCATTTCGCTGTGGCGACCTGTAAAATATTACTGGAGCTATTCTAACTTACAATAATGGTCTAAAAATTAGCAGGCCAAATTTATATGTTAGGATAAAATAGTAAATAATTTTTTGTTACGTTAAATTATTGTGAAATCCCAGCCATATAGTGTAACCCCACAATAGATAGGAAAGTCCATTAAAGTGATTTCAAAGTATCACCTTGTAGAATTCACTATATTTTACTGTGAAGTTACAATTAATGGCAATAAGATTATTGTGATTTAGCAGTAAGTTGCAGTTAAAATACTTGATTTATTTGTAACGTTACAGTTTTATCCCGGATTACTGTAATTTAAATTTGGTGCTGTAAAATTTCTAAGCAAATTTAGGTCACCCAAAAATGAACAATCTGTTATGATTTACTCACACTCAGATTTTTCCAATTCTGTTAATTACACTTTTTTTTTTTAAAACAAAACAAAAATTATATATAATCAAGACAATGAGTACAATGCCTTTTTGGTTTTAAAGTTGTTTTGGGTCAAAATAAATAAAATAATCTATTAAAAAATCATAACGCTGTAATGATTAATAAATTTTTTTATTTCACTATAAAAATAGTCTCACAAGAAAAGTGAAGTTACACAAACTAATGTTGAGAGGAGCATGTGATATGATTGATTGCGGCTGGTCTCTCATCTATAACCATTAGTCTTAAACCAATCAGATTATTACAAACTCACTCTAAATAGCCCATTTAGCCTTACACTCTTATCTTCGCTTTTTGAAGAATCACCCCATCCACCCTATCTAATATTAAAAATATTAAGTTTAGAAATGTGTTGGAAAATATTCGTTAAACAAAAATTAGGGGAAGAAATAACACAGAGTGAATAAAAGTTAGCTCAGATAACCTGATCAGGTCGAATGCACAGTTTACAGCCTCTTATCGGACATCTGCGGTTCTCCTTCAGTAATAAAGCATAGCAGAGACATCGTTAAGCAGTTTCTCATTATCTTTAGTAGGGCTCTAACTTCCCTTCACAACCATGCATTGATTTTACATTAGAAACACATGAACATCGTAAATAAGAAACTGAGCATGTGAGAACTGACCACTGACCATACTGATTCACACACACACACACACACACACACACACACACACACACACACACACACACACACACACACACACACACACAGTTGGGTTTTTATTCTTCCCAATAGACATAATGATTTTTATTCTATATAGAGTGCATATTGTGTCCTCTTCCCCCAACCATACCTCAACCCAACCTTCACAGGGGACATTCTGCAGTTTTACATTTTCAAAATACTGCATTCTCTATGATTTATGAGCCATTTTCCTCACGGAGACCAACAAAAAAGGTGCCCACAAGGTCAAAAATTACTGTATCACTATAATTGTGGAGACATTTGGTCCCCACAACATGATAAACACCATGTCCACACTCACACACACACACACACACACACACACACACACACACACACACACACACACACACAGTTCATTCCAACCCTAATTATCTTTCCCACTGGAGTGTAGTGAGGGGACAAATAGGGTGAGCGGCTGAAACATAGATTTTGTACAAAGGTCAAGCGGCAGCTAATAGCACTGGATGAGACAGTGAATTATGAATATAAACAAAGCACACGAGTAGAAGTGTCACTACAGTGAAGGAGAACTGAGTGATGACGGCTTTGAGTATGAGAACTCGTTTTTAAAGGGGATTTTGGAGAAAAGTAAAACAAAAAGAAATGATACCTGAAACAAGTTTTGTAACGCTTACAATACCATCACAATCTCTATTGGGTATTTTACATTTTGTCGAAAAGTGGCTAATTCGTACAAATTCATAGGATTCAGACAAAATTATTAAAGGGAAGCATGTCCACAAACTCTACCATTAAACCTACTCATTACAGGGGGCCATTTTGCATACTGACGTGATGTGAATGTTGAGCCGCTTGCAGATTACGCTGCAGGTTTCACAGAATACATGATATATACGCTGCAGATTTCACATTATACACATAAAAATGAATACATTTAAGAAAAAGGTACATTTAATCAGATCATGTGTAAGATTTTAATCTGTATATCCAGCATTTTGCAATCTGACGTGCTGTCAACAAATGAGTCGCTTTTAGATTATGCTGCAGATTTCACAAAATGAACATTATATACACTGCAGATTTTGCAATATACACATTAAAATAAATAAAAGATAGATTTAAACAGATCTCTTATAAGATTTTAATCTGTATATCCAGCATTTTGCATTCCGACGTGCTGTCCATAGAAGAGACGCTTTTAGATTTTGCTGCAGATTTCACAATATGAACATTATATACACTGCAGATTTCACAATATACACATTAAAATAAAAAAGGATGCACTTAATCAGATCTTTTATAGGATTTTAATCTGTATATCCAGCATTTTGCATTCTGACATGCTGTCAACAGAAGAGCCGCTTTTAGAATATGCTGCAGATTTCACAATATGCACTTTATATACACTGCAGATTTCACAATATACACATTAAAATGAATAAAAGATGCGCTTAATTAGATCTTTTATAAGATTTTAATCTGTATATCCAGCATTTTGCATTCTGATGTGCTGTGAACACATCATGGTCATGCATGTCTCCCTTCTGTTAAAAACAAAGGACGATAAACAGAAGAATGTTGGAAAAACAGCCACTGACTTGCAGTTTTTGTTCCATTTTAAATTTTTTGTTCCTACTAATGGTGTGTTCACACCAGACGCAGACAAATCCTTAAACGTGAGTGATTTACATATTTAGACAACACAAAGACGTGATTAGACATCATGCAGTGCTATTAGCACAAATGAGGTGTTGCAAATGTTGTCATTTGAGTAAATTGAGCATTCCGGTCATTTCACATGCTTTACGTGATTCACATGAATCGCTCCAATTGAAAAATCGGACCTTTGGCGAATATTCATGCCTCATTAACGAATCAGGAACATGCTCTTTGCATGTAGTTGGTGTCCTGAAGGGAAATCCTCCAGCCGACACGGGACAACACAGGACTGAGAGCAGCTTAGTCGGAAGTATCACTGAAAGTTGATGATTTCGGCAAGCTGGGTGCGCCTCTGAAAGATCTGATACCCCAGACATGGCGCCGAATGAATCTTGGCTGTTTTTCAGCCTTCCTAAAGCATATAAAGTGCAGCCACTCTCTCAATAAATTTCATATTAGCCATTTTGCATCAAAGCTAGAGTAGCCAAGCAGACATCGAATCACATGATGTGAATCTATGTCTATTCCGATGTGAATTTGACATGCAAATGAAGAGAGTAAATGCAAATTGTTCAAGCGTCTAATTAAAACAACTTGTTTTTTGTTCAACAAAAGAAAGAAATTTAGAAACGCTACTTGATATGACTATGACTATCCTTTTAATAAAACGATTTTCAATCAAATGCATGTAATAAAAATGTTACCAACCCCAAAGCATTTAACATATCGTACTTAAAAAGCACTGATTTCTTCTGATAATAAAATGCCAATACAATATTTACAGCAGTCCTTTTTCAGGGGGCGCTGATCATATACATGCCTCTTGCCGGTGTCGCCTAATGGAGAAATTTATGAAAAAGCCCTTTAAGGGGTTTGATTTATGTTCATCTACGGTCATTGAGACAGGTAATCAGCCAAAGACATGAAGGCACAGGCACGTAACAAAGGTACATAAAAACTACGAGAGGGAAAAAACAAGAGGAACTCGCTGAAGCCGAAAAGCATTTGTCCAGAAAAGTACTTGCGACAGCAGTGTGGGACGGTTGACGGGGCTGTATATCTGTGAAATGGGGACCCGGGGAGCGTTTATTAATCAGTAAGCACATTGGGATGCATCATAGCATTACAGCAGCGGCTTGTTTTAATGTAGTTTATGAGTCTTGTGTGCATCAGGGATTCCCAATGGAGACCTGCAGGACTCATAGATTTACAGTACATGCTTTTGTTTCAGCAAAATATGTCTCATGAAGGAAGCATTTCATATAATTTGGTTTTCTAAGTGGAAAAGTCTTATTTATCTTCCACAATTGCAAAAGTAAAGGTCATCTGGAGACCCTTTAACACTATACAAAATGAACTTCATTGTTCCACAATGAAATAAAATACTGAGTTCACACAATTCCATCATGTTGTCCTAACACAAATTGATTAAGTTGACTCAATTGTTTTTGCAAATTTAAATGTATTGAACATAAAACGATGAAGATGATCCTAAAAAAAACTCATGAATTGTCTTGATTCATTCATTCATTTACAACATAACTCATTCTGAAAACGTAGGCCTATATATATTTCTAGAGATCGCAAATTATTTAGCCAGAGACTTTAAAACGAATGTTACGGTGCGGTACAATGTTGTTTCTTTTTACGCTTACAGGCTGACCGCTCACCTCCATATGTACCAGTTTGTCCAGTGGCTCGCCATGTATGTTGCTGGACTTGAGATGCAAGGAGGAGTTGACCACAATGACTGTGTTCAAGTCTGGTGAAGAACGGTTCCAAAAAGCAGGTGAGACCAAAACAAAAGCCAAAAAATTAAATAAACAAGTAAATAACAGGGTGAGAATCTGGTCAAATCTAAAAATGTGGTAAAATCAGGCGAGGGCTTTTCTTTTTCTGGATAGCTTTTTAAAACTGTCGCTTGGGTTTAGGGAAGTGAGAGGGAGAATCAATCAGTGCTTTTGAAAACACTATTGGTTGGGTTTTGAGAAGGAGAAGGGTGGGACATTCAGTCAGTTAAATAGTCAGTAGACAGCGGCCTCTGGTGGATTTACACGAGAAAAGCAGGCGCAAATGGCACTCCAGAGAGAAATTGAAATCTGAAAAAGTGAACATAGAGGCCTCTGGTGGATTCACGAAAACTAAACTGCAAAAAAAATTACCTCCTGGGAAGTATTTGGCTCTCTCCAGAAATGTATATAGAGGTACGTTTCCGGAATGAGGCTGGGATGTTAATTTTCCTTCAACTCTTCCTTGGTCCCTTTATTTGTGCATTACTTTCATAAACTAATATTTTTAAGTACTAAAATCTACTACTATACTAAACTATACTACTGTACTATAATCTTAACTTTGTTACACAGACAAAAAACAACCATAACAATATTAACTAAACTAAAAGGAACCATAGTAAAGTCAACAAAATAGCATAAAATATGGAGTGTCATAAAGGGAAAACTGGGAAAGTTAATTTACCGTTATTCAACATTAATAATATGAAAATTTACAGTTTAACAGGTTACAAATTTTTACCGTAGCATTATTACAGTTATTTACTGTAAAAATCATTGACATTTTTGACAGACAGTGATTTTTTTAGGTAAAACATGCTCTATGCTCTTTGTTTTATTCATTTATCCATTTTCCTTCAACTTAGTACCTTATTTGTCAGGGGTTGCTACAGCGGAACGAACCGGCAACTAATCCAGTTTATGTTTTATGCAGCGAATGCAGTTCAAGATGCAACCCAGTAAAGTGGAAACACTCATACACTCCCATTCTCACACACACACACACTCAAACCTACAGCACATGTGTTTGGACTGTGGGGGAAACCGGAGCACGCCAACACGGGGAAAACATGCAAACTCTACACAAAAACGCTAACTGGTCCAGCCAGCACTCGAACCAGTGACCTTTTTAATGCGAGGCCACAATGCTAACCACTGAGCCATCCCTCCGTGTTTTATTCACATTCAAGATTTCCCCATGTGTCAAGACGGCTCTTTCCAGCCACCGAATAACGCTAAGTTTATGTGACACAAAGCTGAACATCAATCCCAAAACTAACATCATTCATTAACGAAACCAAGATTCTGATTTGGTTTGAGACGAGTTGGCATGTATACCCTGTTATGTGTCATCTCGCATTCTTCTTATTGCCGAACTTGTGAATTTGAGCCGAGCCGCAGATCAATAGCACTCAGTATAACATGACATTTCCTCCAGTGTGTCATCAGAGCCATAATGGCTGCCTTTACTGTCACTGCTGCTCTGCACTTTCCTGCACGGCTGACAGAGCTATCATTTGAAGAACATCTGAAGAAACGCCATCAAACGCCTTCACATGTCCTCTACCTGAAAGAAGATATGATTGCAAGCGAAAACTAGTTTATTTAACCTGGCTGATTAGTTTATTTGGAAGACTGGCTGTGGGCATTTGAGAAGATAGACTGTGTGTGTGTGTGTGTGTGTGTGTCTGAAGTTAAAGCACAAACTTATATTGGTAGAAAACTGATAAAGGACGACAAATAACTGTTTAAAGTGGGAGTATGGCAAAAGTTCATAGCGTTTTCTCATGATCATAGTGCCAAAGAAGGTAAAGCGTGGTTTAGACGCCTTCATGCAAATTAAAGCGTTCGGAGATTTCAAAAGTTTGATGGTTATGTAAGCCTGCTGCAGTATGATAAGTTACATTAGCAATCCTTCTCATAATCAAATGAGGGAAATTGATTCATACATTTAGTGGCAGATTTTGTTTGTGATTATGTTTGGCTACTGGTAAACAATATCCGAATGCCTGCATTGTCTAATGCTGGGTTCTCACCAAACGAGAAGATGACACATGGGATAGTTTTGGCCTACTACAAATTTTCTGCTGAAATAGAATTTTTTGAACTTGCACAGAAAAAACAATATAGGTGAATTATGTGCTTTCACTGCAAATACGTAGCACATTTCATATCATTCATGCCACCTGGCAGAAATTTGCCTCTTTTGCACATTTGCATACACTTTGAGCTCTATTTCTAAGCACATTGTCTAAATCAGTGTTTCTCAACTGGTGGGTCGCGGGAACATTTTTCAAAAAAACAACAAACAACCAGGGACTTTTATTTTGAAATTTGTGGGCGACAACCATACCGTTTGACAAATGAAATTTCATTTAATTATAGCAACAAATATGTCGAAGCGCAAGTACGACCCTGAATATGTAAAGTATGGATTTACAATTATTGACGACAAAAAAGACTTAAAGCCTCAGTGTCATATGTAGTGAGGTGCTTTCATAAGAGGGCATGAAACCTTCTAAGTTAAAACGACATTCAGAAACCAGACAACAATAGGTTTTATTAACAGTTCAGTTTAGTTCACGGTAACTGAACCTTTCCTTACCCTGACCACTGTTTACAGTATTTGATGTTTTTACTCTGTAACATTTCTATAATTTGATCAATTTTTTAAATGACAGCAATAAAGTATTGTTTATTTGTAAGTCTTGGTGAGTGTTTTATGATTTATCTGTCACTACTTGTGTATGTTAACAAATAAATACAAATTAATTATAATTCCTAAAACTGTATTATAGTTCCTAAAAATGTGGGTCGCGGCTTGATGACCATGTAAAACTGTGGGTCCCATTGCCAAACCAGTTGAGAACCCCTGGTCTAAAGCACATGGCGCATGTGGACTTAGAGCATGTTGAAATCCACTTTTGCCATTTTAAAGATGGGAAAAACTGTCACCAGAAGCATGTTATCCTTAATCTCTTAATGAGGACTGTTTTGGGAGTATCATGCATTAAACAATTCAGAGTCTCATTTCGCATTTTCCTTTAAGAACAACTATTTGACATGTTGGACTTTATACGCAGTAAAACGAAATGCTTCACTAGTGAGGATATGGATCTGCTCGACCCAAGGTTAAAGCCAGCGGACCATCTACAGAATGAGCTTGATTCCCAGAGTTAGGAGGTTATTGTTTTTTTTTCTATTCTATTATTATTTTCTAATCCTTCAAACTTTCACAGGTAAATATATTTGTGGGCTGCTGAGCATCCCTGTGTGTGTAATAAGTAATGTGTATGCGTGTTTTGGGCCCGCCTATCACTAATGTGTATCCCAAATAAAATATAACTAAGTTGCTTTTCTGCTCTTAACTTTTAAAGTTACAGTACATTTTTAAAAGTAAAACAAACGTTTTTTTATTTTTTATATTCCGCTGTGGCGACCCCAAATTAATAAAGAGACTGAGCTGAAAAGAAAATGAATGAATGAATGAATGAATAATGTAATCACAATATACCCATTAATTTGTCCATTCGTTCTTTCATTCATAGCACCTCATGCATATTTACTATGTGTATGTAATGTAAAACATGTAAAAACCTTAAGCCACGTACACTACTCTAAACCCCCCCCAAAAAACTGAATCTAACATGTAACTGCAGAGAATAAAGTAACAGTAACAGGTGAAGCTGAATATAAACAGTGTGAAAATTATTCAGTGACTTTTCGGGGGGTTGATTTTGAAAGCGACTGAAGCCTCGTACAGCAATCAGCTTCGTCTCACACATGCAAATGCCTGGGGTTGCTCATACACAAGACTAAATGCAAACTATCTTTAAGGTTTGATACTGCGTTTATGACAAATGTGATGTACAGTATATCTGCATTGTCACATTAGCCAATGTTATCACTCGATTGAATGGGCGTTATCAGTGGTTATCAGCTGATATATATGAGCCAGTAGGGGCTTTCGGCGCCTACTGGTAGAGTCAGTAGGCTGTTATCATCCATCCACATGGTTAATCAGCTACAGATCACATACAGCTGTGGTCAGACGATAACAATAATTATTTATATTATTTATTAAATGTCCCATTAATTGTATTTTATTAACGTCTACCCCTAAACCCAACCATCACATTAATGTAAAAACAGATCTGCATCTGGAGTGTTCTCTATTAGTATAGCTGATTTTAACTGCACAACTGTTAAAGGAACACAATTGTTGTAGCCTACCGTATATCATGTCAACAATAACTTATAAGCATAGAAAAAACAACAGCATTTCTTCCATCATTACCTCTACATATTTGTCTCTCTTTCAAACGATGTACATATGTGGGTTTTATTAACTGTGTGACAGTGTGTGTGTGTGTGTGTGTGTGTGTCTTCTCTCTCTCCATGTGAATATCAGCAGTCAATGCGTCCATTAATAAGCAGCGCTGTGCGTTTGCAGGCTAATTTGTATTTCTGCCTCATTTAACATTTGAAGTCACTTCACCATCATCTGAGGCATTTCCGATCTGCAATCATTAAAGGTCTGGCTACATTAATCAAGAAGTATTTACCGGAGAAGAAACTGTAATGATTTCGAAAGGTGATGATGGTGGTAATAAATGCTCAGTTACAGGCATCTGGATCACGCAAACAACAAATAGGACAGAAAGCGAACATATACTCAATATATGAATTTCCAGAGGTGAACTGTTAAAAGTGAATCACAAATGAATGCTTCATTGTGAAAAACTCAGCTAAATGTTGTAAATTCTCCCCCTCCTTTTTTACATACTATAGCTATCAGTATGATTCATTCATGTGAATTGGTTCCTCCTAAATGATTCTCTCCCTCTCATGTATAGTTTTGAGGAAACAGATTCATTTGTATGAACTGATTTATTACAATCTTTCTTATGTAACTTTGGTGTCTGATTCATTCATGTGAATCAGTTCATCCTAAACGATTCTCTCTCCCATATAGAGTATTGAGAAGATTTATTTATTTAAATTTGCTAATTAAAATTGTAGCCTTTCTAATTTAAATGTGCAGATCTGATTCATTAATGTGAATCAGTTTGTCCTAAATGACTCTCTCTCTCTTGTATATGTAGAATTGTGGGAACAGATTCATTTGTATGAATTGGGTTTCTTTTTATTGTGACTGCTGTCTGACTCTTTCATGTGAAATGGTTCACACTAAATAATTATCTTGCTTAAGATGTAGAGTTGAAGCAACAGATTCATACATGTGAATCGGTTGATTCTTTCATATAATGAGGAAAGAGAATGATTTATTTAAATTTGTTTTTAATGGTTGCCTTCCTCATTCAAATTTCTAAGTCTGATTTATTCGTGTGAATCAGTTCATCCTAAATGATTCTCTTGATCTCTCTAGTATTAAGGATTCAATTGTATGAAATGGTTTATTAAAATTCTCTGTTATGTAACATGTTGATGTCTGATTCATTGATGTAAATCAGTTCATCCTAAATGATTCTCTTGCTCATAATGTGGAGTTTCATTTAAGTGAGCCGGGTTTATTTAATGTAGAGATTCATAATGTTGACAAACAGATTGAATTGATTCATTTTAAATAATACTATCTCGCATATGCAGTGTTGACTGAACGGATCCATTCATGTGTTTTGGTTCATCCTAAACGATTCTCCTGCTCATAATGTAGATTTGGACCAACAGATTAATTTATGTGAACTGGTTCATTAGAGTTGGAGGAACATGTTAATTTGTATGAACTACTTAAATGATTCTCTCATCAGTTAAAAGAATAGATTAGTGTAAGTGAACTGGATCATCTTAAATGATTCTCTCTCTCTCTCATATGTTGCATTGAGGAAACCGATTCATTTGTATTAACTTGTATATTGAAATCATTGCATTTGTATGTAACTTTTTGATGTCTTATTCATGTGAAAAGATTCATACTAAACGAAACTTATTGGAGTTGGACCAACAGATTCAATTTTGTTAAAACAGATTCAATTTTGTTAAAACAGATTCAATTAATTCTTTTTAAATTATTCTATCTCTCATATGTAGTGTGACTAAACGAACTCATTTGTGTGTTTCGATTCATCCTAAATGATTCTCCTGCTCATGATGTGGATTTGGATCAACAGAGTTGTTTATGTGAACTGGATGATGCTAAAGGATTTTCTATCCTGTAGAGTTGGACAAATTAATTCATTTGTGTGAATCACGTCATCTTAAGTGATTCTCTTGAATGTTTCATTGGAAGTACAGATTTGTTTGAGTCTCTCTCTCTATGCAGCAGTGGGGGAATGGGTCCATTTTTATAAATTGATTTATTTCAATGGTTTTCTTTCTGATATTACTGTGAGATTTGGTTCATTTATCTGAAATGGTTCTTCCTAAATGATTCTCTTGCTCATGATTAACGAATCAAATCAATGTGTTCGTTTGAAAACAAGTTCATCCTAAATGATAGTAGGGATGTTATTTCTGATGTCACTCTCTGTCTTTTTTTATTCTCACTTATCAGTTCAGAATTTGTCAGTCACATGTTCCTTTACATTTCTTGTGCCTCGTGATCTTCTTATTCTATACATTCCTCGAATTATTCATTTTCTGCTTGCTCATTTTTCTATATCGCTCACTCTTTCATTCTCTTTCACCTCTCTCTCTCTCTCTCCATCTGGCTCTGTGGAAGTGTGGCCGTTGATTACAATCATAAATTACTCACTTTTATTCCTGCCATGTGCGACTGGACTGATTTTCCCCCATTCTTCTTTCTCTTCCGGCCCTCTGATAAGGTGCAGGAGCATATCTGATGCTGAAGCTGCATGATTACATCTCAATGGACTCTCTTGGGCCGATAAAGACAGTCAAGCAAAACCTCAAGCGGGAAATGGCATTTGCATCAATGCTAGAAGTAGAAAAAAAAAAGTGTTTTTGAGTTCGTTTTGTCCAAAGAAGGCAACTTTATTACAGGTTAAACATGTTGTGCCTCTTTTAATAAGATGTAAAATAAATATCTGGTTTCCCTAGAATAGATCATGTATTATAGTAATGCATTAGCCCCTATTTGGGTGAAACCAAAAGTGAAACATTTCTGTGCATGACCCTATAAATGCAAATAATCTGCAGCTTTCTGGAATAGGTGCAAAGTGTAAAGGGCGAAAAAAAAGGCTGCGTCCGAAAACGCATACTTCCCTACTATATAGTATGTGAAAAACACTATATGAACCAAGTATTATGTTGTGGTACATATAATTCTTGATTATAGATGTTTCTCACTGACATGCCCCTAACTTGAAAGTTAACGAACCTTAAGGCTGTGTCCGAAATCGTCTGGAGTAGTTACTACATTTGAATTTGAATTTGAATTTACTACACGACCGTTAGAAAAGTATGTTCTATATAGTGTGAATGTGAGTGGTATGAATGTAATTCAGACATTCTACTTCCGCTATTTGTCATTATCACGTGGCCTAACCACTTCAGTTGCATTGCTTCACAATCATTCATGAATTATCTTGCGTGGCATCATGGAATAGTGTAGCATCCATTGCATGCATACTTCAAAATCTTGACAAAGGTAGTAGGTCATCCAAGTACTTCCTATTTTCAAAGTGCCTACTGTTTTTTGAATACTATAAATTCAGACAGACTGCTCAGCTAACAAACTGTTTATAATGTACTATATAGTATGGAATTATGCGATTTCAGATGCAGCGTTACACGCTATTCACACGGGGCTTCAGTGTCAACGCTTGACAGAGGGCGTGTCTGAAGTTAGGGCTGACGCGATTGTCATAGCAGTGTCAGCCAATGAAATTAGTCAGCAATCGTCTTCTGTCTTAGCTGGGGTATTTGCATACAGTGATTTGATTGGCTGATTGGCTTCCATTGGCGCTTAAAAAGTTGATAATGTCCCAACTTCTGCAGCGAGCAACACCACTGAAGCGGCGCCGACGGTTCCACAATGCCACCGTGCCGCCTCGGGGTACATAATGGCTGTGTTGTGTGTTAACGAATGCCATGGATGCATATGGATGGCTTTTATGACATGATTAGTTTATGACTGGCCAGATGTGCGAAGCAGAGCGGAACAAACCAGGTTTCGAGTCTGGCAAAGGGCAGTTACAAAAACCAGGTAAAACAAACTCCCCCAAAAAAGCAGTATATAAAAGCACAATGGCAATAGCTTTTCCCTTATAGTTTGCTTTTGCTTTTGGGTTTAGGTACTAAGTGGGAAACGTACACAACAGCCTCTGGTGGATTTAAGATAAAGGAGAAAACGTGCTCTGGTAACGTATTTGAGATTGTCAAAAATGTTCACAGCGACCTCTAGTGGATTTATGAAAGCTGCAAGAATATATAGTCCAGGTTACATATTTCTCGGTTCTCAAAAACGTATCCCTGGGCACATATTTCTAATTAGCCTGGGTTGTATTTACCTGACATGACTTGAACACAGCATTACCAAATCAAAGTTACCGGCTCTTCCTTATTCACGTTATCTGGGTTGGCAGACGCACTCTGGACACAATCACAGCACTTAAACACTTAAAAAGTTATTCTAGATTTTCATCATATGTCTCCTTTAAACTGAACTAAAATAAAGATCATAATTTTATCATGTGATCAGAGACAAAAGTCAAGGAATATTTCCATGTGCTTTCATTGGATGTCCTATATGGTTTACAAGTATTTCATTTATGTTGGTTCGACCTCTGTGTTAAACCCCAATCCCACCCCTCTGTCCCAAAATGCATATTTGATATATTTAGTCAAAAGACCTACTTTAAATGCTCCAGGTGAAGGAACAGTATGCAGTGGTCCATTTACTCGGCGTATGTGATTAAATACATATCCTGAGGCAAAAAGCTATTTTAGAAGAGTGTTTCTCTAACATCACTCTCTCCGTCTCTGTCTCTCACCAGCTGGCCTTCTCCAAACGGCCAGTACCACCAACTGTACGCCAGGGATATTTATCTCCTCTGTGCTTTGGGCTCTTTATAGGACAGTCATGGTTGATGACCCGTCCTGGTGGAGCTGGACAGCCTTACTAAAAGTGCTGTGGTGGTGATATGGTGTTGTAATGGTTTCAGATATATTCTAATACCTCCAACTGAATTACTATTAACATATTGTGGAATTACCATAATACGTTAATTGCTAGTATGTTGTTTTCTTCACTAGTTCAAAGTATTAGATAACATATACAGTATATATTGAATGTATTTAAAAGTTAGTCTAAGAAAAAAGAGAGGCTTAAAAAACTAGTTGTTTGCATTGTCAAGAAGCATCAATGAAATGAAAGTTTTAGATTGTCCTTTTTTCCCATATAGTGACATACGTCCAATTGAAATGGTCCAGAAATTAAAAAACAAATAAGGCTGTGCAATGTTTTGTCCATTGGAAACTGATTGGATCATCGGAAGATGGGTGTTGATAACAAAATGAAGGAAGATTGAAGAATGGAGGAAAGCGGGGTAGTTATGAGATGCACCATGATAGCTCCACCTTAAATGATTGATAGCTCCACCCTAAAGGACTAATAGCTCTGTCATAAATGATTGATAGCCCCACCCTATAGAACTGATAGCTCCGCCCTAAATGACTGATAGCCCCACCCTAAAGGACTGATAGCTCTACCCTAAATGACTGACAGCCCCACACTATAGCACTGATAGCTCTGCCCTAAATGACTAATAGTTTGCCCTAAAGGACTGATAACTCCGCCCTAAATGGATGATAGCCACATCCTAAAGGACTGATATACCCGCCCTAAAGGACTGATAGCTCCACCCTATAGCAATGATAGCTCTGCTATAAATGAATGAAAGCCCCGCCCTAAAGGACTGATGGCTAGAGATATGGAGCCTACTTTAAAAGAGTCGATTCCCTGACTCCGAATATACCTAATACCGGAATGGACTTCAGGACAGGAATCAACTCCCAGATTCAAGTTGGTTTTTTCAACCCAACTGAATGAAGCAGTTACATGCTACAGTTACAATGCTTATTTGAACCGCAACTTACTTGACGGATTTATATATATTAAAATCAGGTGGTTTGTGCAATGTGTTTTATGTTTGATAAAATAATTTCTAATGGCATCTTCATTTTCAACTAATTAAACTGTCCTGTTCCAATAGGTGGATTTAGAGGGTTTGGCATAAAAGGCAGACGTGGATGTAGCTGGTTTTGACGCAAGGGAAAATTTACCTTGTTTAAAAACCAAGAATTGTTCATATATTCCATTCATATTGTTCAGGGGTGTCAAACTCAATTCCTGGAGGGCCAAAGCCCTGCACAGTTTAGTTCCAACCCTGCTCCAACACACTTACCTGTAGGTTTCAAACAAGCCTGAAGGACTCAATTAGTTTGATCAGGTGTGTTTAATTAGGGATGGAACTAAACTGTGCAGAGCTGCGGCCCTTTTGGAACTGAGTTTGACACCTGTGATACAGTTCCTTAAATGTGTCCAAAATCATGTTGACACCATTTTACTTTTAATACAAAAACAGGACCAAAGATTTAGACACACGTTCAGCAGTTCAATAGCATCGTATGCAAGTGCACAGCAACCACTTGGTTTCAAGTTTATAAATTAATTCAGCATCGTCGTGCCACAAAGGAAGTATACATAATGTACATATCAGCTACTGAAAATGTAAAGTTAAAGCGCTGACCTCGAGTGCATTTCTCTTCCCTAACACTGTTTCATTTCCCTCTCTCAGAGTAGCTCTCCATTTTTTTTTTGTCTCAGGATCTGAAGTGTGTCCCTGGGTAATAATTGCTGACACGCCAAAGCCAACATTGCACACGGGGCCCTTTAATAGTTTTCATTTTTCTTCTTTACAGGCCAGCCTCTGCGCTGCCATTATGAATGATCAGGGCTCAGCAGCCGCCATGGAGAAGTCTCTCTCTCTCTCTTTCTCTTCCTCTCTCTTTTTTCGGAGGCTGACCCACGCCTCGTTGACCATTATCTCTCCCTGTGTCTTCCCTCTTCCCATTTACTCGATCTCCCCACACAGACAATTTATATAAAAGACTTTCCCCTGGCTTTCATCAGGGCCCAGGTAGCAAAGCCCATTTCGTGACATTAATTTGGCACCTTTGGTGACCCCGACACATCAATTCGCTACTTTATAAACTATTTCCAGAATCAGATTTATCAGACCTGACAGAACTTTTCGCGCCGATATAAACAGCGTTAGCGCCCGGGCTAGCTCCCCTGTGCCAATTCATCATTATCTTATTTGGAGGGCCGCAAAATCCTCTGACATTATTAATAGTAAGATGAATCACTGGAAAACTTCAGAATCGGTGCCTGGCGAGGCCGAAATAATCCATTTGGGCTGAAAGTGTTGGGGTGAAATTGTGCTTTGTGATGGTGGAGCTCTCCGTCATTAGCATCGGTGTGTGCATGGGTGGTGAACTACTGAGGCGTGATGTTCCTGAGAGGTTAACATCGCTCTAGTTCACCACCAGCTACTGCTTTAACAATAACTGCACATGTTGGAACTGAGACGCGACTCTTTCGGCTGCATTTTGAATCTGTCAGTTCAAGTGGAACTGTTAATTAATGCTAATCTGCTACTGAATGAAGCATACTTGCTATTGCACAGTTAGCAAATGCGCTAGGTGGCATGTTAAAGCTAGCATTGAAGCAGGACATTGCTAGTTCAGACATCACAAGTCTCTCAGAGACATAGCTAGCTCACGTTCCTAGTCCCTCATTGACATAGCTAGCTCACATTGCTAGTCTCTCACAGTCATAGCTAGCTCTTATTGCTAGTCTCTCAGACATAGCTAGCTCACATTTCTAGTCTCTCACAGAGATTACTAGTCTCTCTCAGACATTACTAGTCTCTTACAGTTATAGTTTGCTCTTATTGCTAGTCTCTCAGACATAGCTAGCTCTCGTTGCTATTCTCTCACAGTCATTACAAGCCTCTCTCAGACATAGCTAGCTCTCGTTGCTAGTCTCTTACAGACATTACTAGTCTCTCACAGACATAGGTAGCTCTCGTTGCTAGTCTCTCAGACATAGATAGCTCTTGTTGCTAGTCCCTCATAGACATAGCAAGCTCCCGTTGCTAGTCGTTTACAGACATCACTAGCCTCTCACAGACATTACTAGTCTCTCAGACATAGCTAGCTATTGTTGCTAGTCTCTCACAGACATCACTAGTCCCTCAGACATAGCTAGCTATTGTTGCTAGTCTTACGTTTATCATTAGTCACACACAGACATCACAGGTCTCTTACAGACATAGCTAGCTCTCGTTGCTAGCCTCTCTCAGCCATCACTAGCCTCTCACAGACATAGCCAGCTCTCGTTGCTTGTCTCTCACAGCCATCACTAAGCTGAATGAATGAATGAATTAATTAATGAATGCATGAATGATGGCAGTATAGTGTGTATTTTAATAGATATTTTTAAGATATTAGTATTCAGCTTAAAGTGACATTTAAAGGCTTAACTAGGTTAATTAGGGTAAAGCTAGGGTAATTATAGGCAAATCCTTGTATAACAATGGCTTTTCTTTAGATAATCGAAAAGAAAAATAGCTTAAGGGGGCTAATAACATTGACCTTACAATGTTTTTTATTTATTTATTTTTTATTAAAACTACTTTTATTCTAGCCAAAATGAAACAAATAAGACTTTCTCCAGAAGTAGAAAAATATTATAGGAAATACTGTGAAAACCCCTTGCTCTCTTAAACATCATTTGGGAAATATTTGAAATAAATTAATAATATAATAATATAATGAATAATAATAATAAAAATGAATCCTAATAAGTTTGACTTCAACTATGCAGCAGTATTCAAACTGTGAGTAACAAGTGACTTTGCTCGTCTCAGAGAAGATGCCGGACTCCATCTGACCGATGTCCTAGTTTCTCACTGTTGTTTGCTGGAGTTCATCACCCAAGGTCGGGCTCTCTCTGTGGGGCTCGAGGGTTTTGGCTGATCTCTGAGTCCTGGAGCCGCTCATGTTCTGGATCCTCCACTGTAGGCTTCAGCTCTGAGCCAAATGACACTTTGATTATTTCCTCCGCCACTAACAGTGATGTTTTGATGCTTGTCAGAGCCGACGGGTCACAGGAACTCTCTGCTGTACATCAGTCAAGCTGGCTACTGATGCTTACAAGATTCCTCAAAATGCAGGTAGTGAGTTTTAATCTAACATCGGTCAGACTGGAATTCATATATTTATATAGACACATTATGTCATTAATTGTTTTGGGATTAAAATAAACAATAATAGATTATTGTTATTAAATTATATTAAAAAAGCAAAAATAACTTATTTAAAATAGTTAAATATTACTATAAACAATATCATATTCATTCATTTTTCTTTGACTTAATCTCTTATTTATCAAGGGTCGCCACAGTAGAACGAACCACCAACTATTCCAGCATATGTTTAACACGGCGTTTGCTCTTCAACCTGCAACCCAGAAACACTAATACATTCTCATTCACCCACCCAGAGGAAACCCACACCAACACGAGGAGAACATGCAAGCTCCACACAAAAATGCCAACTGACGCAGCTGGGACTCAAACCAGTGACCTTCTTGCTGTGAGGCGACAGTGCTAACCACTGAGCCACCATGCCTAGTATTCCTGGGAACTTTCTTTTTTGATTGAATATTTATCAGCATATACAGTAGCGCAAAACTGCTGTAAATCCTGAACCTTCCTGCACAGTATTAAAGAAGAATTATAGTATTAAAGAATTATTATTGACACACACACACACAAACACACACATGCACACACACGCACACTTATGAGTCTGAAACAATAATTAAAAAATTGACAAACAAATTGACATTTAAATTTGAATAAAAAAGAGCAATATATCTTTTTTGTGAATCATATTCCAAATATCTGTTTTATTTACAATCTATAATTTTGAATTGTTTATTGATTTATTTAGTTTGAAATCAACTTCTTTTAAATGTACTATATAACGTAGTCAAACATATACAGTGTAAAACAAATATTTATGCAAATGTCTGCTATTATTTTAGAGAAAACACAATTTTTTTCCCACTTATTATGGTTATTTCTTTCAGAAAACATGAATTCATGTGCATCTCTGGTAAATATATCCTGATTTGTGAATGTTTAGAATTTTATTTGATGGAAAACAGGACAAATATGAAAAATGATTGAGCCAAAGATATAATGAAAAAATAAATCAATCTGAATTTAAAATTAAAGATATATTATTGTTAAAATATCAAAGGAATATTTTTCATTTTGATTTGCAGAAAATTAATTAGATAAATTTAAAAAAACAAGCAATAATAAATTAATAAAAATAATGTGGATGTAAATAAATAAGTAATTAGATACAGATAAATGAATAAATGCAATATAATATAACAAATAAATATTTACATAAAAAATACAGAACACAAAAATTAAAAACACAAAATTCTAAAAACATAGATCAATCTAAATTATAAAAATAAAGTTATAATAGCATAAATATAGAATTTAACTAAATAAAATAAAAATACATCCATACTTTTAACACAATCCAGGTAAATTGTATGTTATATATATATATATATAATTATATAATATATATATATATATAATTTTATTGCGGCTAGAATAAAAGCAATTTTTAATTAATTAATTAACCTAGTTTAGCCTTTAAATGTCACTTTAAGCTGTATAGAAGTGTCTTGTCTTGTCATCATGGCAAAGATAAAATAAATTACTTATTTAAAAAATCATTATCAAAACTATTATGTTTACAAATGTGTTGAAAAAAAATCTCTCTGTTAAACAGAAATTGGGGAAAAAATAAACAGGGGGCTAATAATTCAGGGGGCTGATAATACTGACTTCAACTGTATGGTTATATATGTGTGTGTGTGTGTGTGTGTGTGTGTGTGTGTGTGTGTGTGTGTGTGCATAATATATAATGATAATTTTATTGCACATATTACTGTAACGTGCCATCAGTTTGAAGTCAGAATTCAACCTACCAAACAGAAAAACAATATCAAACTACATACTGTCTTTAGTTGAATAATAATATTTAAGTTTGTTTTGTAATATATCAGTGTTACTGCTTACGACATGCATTTATAAATTCCTTCCCAGTTCTTATAATGCATTACTACTGCTTATTGATGCTTCTCCTGAGGTTTTATAAGGCAGTCTACTTTGCTAAGACTAAAAAACTGATTCAGTCCCTAATGCAAAACTCTTCATTATGAGAGAAGTGCAGTCTTTACTTAAAGCTTAGTTCATTTTTGTGCCATTATGACTCAGACAACAAGATGCTTCTTAATAGTCTGCTCATTACAGCTCAATATCTCAGCATAAAACAGTACTTTGGGTAGTAGCATGCTTATGCGTTATGATAAATGATAAATAAATGTGTCTATTTTAGGTATTTGTTTCGTTCAGAGGCATCGTGCTTCATCTTTTGAATGATTGTAGAGTAGGGAATGAGCTGTGCTTTAGTTATTAGTGGAGTTTAAAGAGAAAGTGTGTGTTTTCTGTGCGTCTCTGCTGCCCTCTGCTGCTCACACTCAAACATGACAGGCATTTTTTTTTTAATTAGTACAAACATATACATCTCACAACAATTTTAAAAACAGGCGAGAGTTATTGAGAGACAATCTGAAAATAACAGGCTATTCGAGGGTCTTATAAAGTCTTACAATGTCTTAAATTCAAATGACTAAATGTTTAGGCCTTGATAAGTCTTAAATTGACTGAAATATTTTGTTGTAGGTCTTAAATAATTTGAAACTGTTTTAATTTCTCTATGCCCATGTCATCATCCAATCACCAACAGTCCATCTTAATTAAACCTTTAATAAAAGATGCATTTATTAAATTTATTTGCCAACATGGTTTAATTATCCTCACAATAACATTTGTTTAAAGTTCTCCATGCATTTAAAGCAACCTGGTGAGAACACTGACCTGGACAAGCTTGTTGTGGATAGCTTCATTCATTCATTTTCCTTCAGCTTAGCCCCTTTATACATCAATGATCGCCACAGCGGAAGGAACCGCCAACTATTCCAGCATATGTTTTACACAGCGGATGCCCTTCCAGCCGTAACCCATCTCTGGGAAACATCTATACACACTCTTTCACAGTCATATGCTATGGACAATTTAGCTAACCCAATTCACCAACTTATCCAGTGGATGTCCTTCCAGCCACAACCTAACACCCATTCAACTATACTGCATGTCTTTGGACTTGTGGGGGAAACCAGAGGAAACCCAAACAAACAGGGTGAACATGCAAACTCCACACAAAAATGCCAACGGATCCAGCCAAGACTCAAACCAGCGGCCGTCTTGCTGAGAGGAGACAGTGCTAACCACTGAGCCACTGTGTTTCCCCTTGTGGATAGTTTGTTATATATATATATATATATATATATATATATATATATATATATATATATATATATATTCTTAAGTGTAAGTTATTTGCTTGTTTTGACACTTAAAATTACTTAAATTTACTTAAGATTTGTGGTGAATAAATAAATAAATCTTTAGAGATTAGCCATGTTAGCGCTTAGTCTGAAATTTAATTCATAACAGTCTTGAAACGGTACAAGACGGTCTTAAATTTCACTTGGTGAAACCTGCCGAAACCTGAATATACTGCTGGATGGATATGAAGAAATTTTACATGTGATTTACTCAGTTTACTGGAGTTGAAAGAAATATCTGTATATTTGACAGAATTATACTGGAATAGCATTTATAAAACTATTCAAATTATTTATAATTATTATTCTTTATTTTAATTTGATTTTATTTTCATTCATTTTCCTTCGGCTTAGTCCGTTAATTAATCAGGGGTCGCTACAGCGGAATGAACCACCAACTATTCCAGCATATGCTTTACACAGCGGATGCCCTTCCAGCTGCAACCCAGTACTTGGAAACACAAGTACTGGGTAGGCTGGATCTACTCAGGTAGGCTGTGGTATAGATACGATGTCAATTGGTACTAAAGGGCCCAAAGTGTACCAAGAAATATCCCCCACACCAAAATCCCAGTAGATCAGCAGTTTCTGAAATACTACGTCTGGAACCAACAACCATGCCACATTCAAAGTCATTTAAATCCCCTTTCTTCCCCATTCTGATGCTTTGGTTTGAACTGCAGCAGATCGTCTTGACCATGTCTACATGCCTAAATGCAATGAGTTGCTGCCATGTGATTGGCTGATTAGAAATTTGCATAACAAGCAGTTGGATAGGTGTACCTACTAAAGTGGCCGGTAAGTTTATATCTTACAGGGGCTGAATAGAATAGTAGTTTACGTGTCCAACATAAACCATTTACAAAGCTTTATCTGTGTTGTCCAATTGAAGCTTTCAATCTATAAGTTACTCTTCAAGATGGATCAAATAAACAACAGAATGCGAGTGGAAACACAGAATCTGCGGGCAGGTAATTAATGCACACGGTTTTCCCCACACATGCAGACCCTCTTCGTTCTGCCACACTAAACTGTAAGTTCAATGTGAAAATAAGCATCAGCTCATTGTCTTCCTATCAGACTCGCAGGCAGCAGTAATATGATTCTCATGAGCGAGGACTAATAGTTTATTTAATGGACCAGCGGGTTCCTGCGGATAGATGGTCAATGGGGGCGCTGATCATTAGCCAAACAAATGTAAAATTACACCGCATCATAAAAATCACACTTACTTGTGAAGTACAACATGTATTTGGTCTTAAAGAGATAGTTCACCCAAAAAAAGTGAACATTCAGTCAATGGACTCTTCACATTTTCGGGTTTCTCAGTAGTGGAAGTCATCATAGTTGGGCAAACGTAGAGCGCAGAGAATGGGAGAATGCAACAAATCAATTTTTTTACAATCCTACTTAAGATATGTTGGTCACACTTTACAATAAGGTTCATTAGTTAATGTTAAGTAATGCATTTACTAACATGAACAAACATTGAACAATACATTTACTACAGTATTTATTCATGTTAATAAACGTTAGTGAAAATACAGTAGTTCATTGTTAGTTCATGTTAACTCATGGTGCATTAACTAATGTTAACAAGCATGGACTTGAATGTGATTAATGCATTAGTAAATGTTCAAATATAATTAATAAATGCTGTACAAGTGTTGTTCATGATTAGTTCATGTTAGTAAATGCATTAACTAATGAACCTTATTGTAAAGTGTTATCGGTATATTAAACCTATGTTCAGCCCTATGTGTCTTCACACCTATGTGAAGACCTGTGCGGCCGCGTTTTCTTCTGCCCTGAACTTAAAAATATGATTGACAGAATCGTAGAAATGCTGGATTAAGATGGTCTAGGGGGTCGAATCGAGACCGCAATCTTTTTTCGATTAATTGTGCAGCTCTACTAGATACTGAAAAATAGTAACAAGTTACAAGTTAAAATAAGTTACAGTTACTTCATTCAAAAAGTAACTCAGTCTACTACTTACACCAAAAAATAAAGCATTACTGTTTAAAAGTAACTTTTCCAAACAACATTTTAATGCTCCCGTCATTTCAGTGCTACAATGAGTATACACTGCTGATCAACTTCACAATTTTAATTCATTTGCATTTTTTTACAACTAAAACCCAAGACAAACTTAAACAAAAAGTCATTCATTCATTCATTCATTCATTCATTATTTTCCTGTCGGCTTAGTCCCTTTATTAATCCGGGGTCGCCACAGCGGAATGAACCACCAACTTATCCAGCAAGTTTTTACGCAGCGGATGCCCTTCCAGCCGCAACCCATCTCTGGGAAACATCCACACACACACTCATACACTACGGACAATTTAACCTACCCAATTCACCTGTACCGCATGTCTTTGGACTGTGGGGGAAACCGGAGCACCCGGAGTAAACCCACGCGAAGGCAGGGAGAACATGCAAACTCCACATAGAAACACCAACTGAGCCGAGGTTCGAACCAGCGACCTTCTTGCTGTGAGGCGACAGCACTACCTACTGCGCCACTGCCTCGCCCAAAAAGTCATTTTAAACACTAATTTATTTAAGTCAGACCAGCAGCACAACACTGAAAGTAATCTGCATTATCATTCAGAATCAATTTGGTGAAACTCAGCACCAGAAAACTGCTATTATAGACAACCGTATGCATTTTAAACAAAACAAAAACATAACAGCTGCTCAAAAAATGAAATTAATCGTGGTTTGTACTTATGGAAAGTAAGCTATGTATATTCAAAGAGCAAAATCTGCTGTTTTGTGCAATTGTGTGCTTATTTAATCACTAAACATTATATACTGTAACTGTTAAATAACATCTTGAAGGCTGGCAGTCTGAAGGTTGTGGGTTCAACATCAATCAATGTTGGAAACTCTGGAAGTTGAACCAAAGCTAAACTGTTCTGGGATGCCCCTACTATGACTAACGCCTGGAGCAAGGCAACTGTCATAAAGAATTATCCCTGTAATGCTGTTTCAGTTGAATTGGAATGTGAAACCGAAAAAGAAAAGAAACGAATATATATATATATATATATATATATATATATATATATATATATATATATATATATATATATATATAATTTATTGTTCAAATATTTCTCAAGGTTTAACAGTATTGTCTATAATATCTAGAAAATAGTATTTCTTTTAGCTTGGCTAAGCTCTCATTTAAAATTTATTTTTAAGGTCAATATTATTAGCCCCCTTACAATTAGGAATAGATGACAGAAATCAAAACATTTTGTTTCATTAGCTCGCTAAAATAACTATCACAGGGTCTGACCAAAGAAATTACAATTTTGATCCATCTGAATGATTTATCAACAAGCAAAGCACAACAAAACAGTATACTTTCCAGTATGTTGAATGCTCAAATTCTCATTTAGTTCATCAATTGGACTGTATTAGCATACTAATATAGGGACTGACGTTATAGATGATGAGCATGGACACAGAACTAGCACTAGATATACTTTGGCCATTTTTGAGCAGGATGCTAATGGTCTAATTAAATAAAATTTTTGATGCGAAGCTTCGCTAAAAGTGCTCCAGCTACAGAGATGAACGAGGCTGAAAGAAAGAAGTTAGTGAGGGAGTGAGTGAGTTTGGGTGGTGTGTAAGAGAATGTTTTCTGTTTAATGGATGAATATAGTCTGGATACCCATTCATTTCCTATGGTGCTCACTTTTGACCGGGAACAGCACAGGTGTAACAAGCTTGATTAAAACACTCAAAATTGAATGAAAGAGGTGATCATCACTTTAATATGTTCAAGTGCAGAGTGGGGAGGATATCATAAGGCCTTAAGGCAATCAGATGCAAAACAATATTTATGAGTGATTTAAGTTGTAAATCCGGTCAGATTTGACCCGAACACAGCAGTAAGGTTAACTAATTAAGCCTTTAAATGGCACTTTAAGCTCAATACTAGTATCTTGCAAAATATCTAGTAAAATATTATGTACTGGCAACAAACCAAAGACAAAAGAAATAGGTATATTAGAAATTAGTCATTAAAACGTCTCGTTAAACAGAACCAGGGAAACATTTTTCGAATAATTTTAATTTGACATGAGGCCTAGCTGTTTTGACTTCAACTGCATGTGTCAACAAAATACGCAACAAAACTGAGGAAAAGACGAAGAAAATAAGATATTTTGTATATTGATGTAGTAAAAAGGTTGCAAGCTGTGTGTAAAAACTCTAAATATAACGCAAGTTTGAAAAACTGCACATATTTAATATATAAAAATATTACATTTCAAACTAAAGACTGAAAATATCAAATAATACATCAAATAAATACATTTCCAATTCAGCCTGGTCTCACTGAATATTATACATAACATTTACGTGTAAAAAAAGATGCATTTATAAAATCATTTTGTATAATTTTTTATGCTCATCCATTCATTCATTTTCCTTAAGCTTCAAGCTGATTTATACTTCTGCGTCAACTGCTCGCGTATGATCTGGCACAGCCTACCTGTGGTCGCATAGCCCTTCACCATGGCTGACACTGACGCTGATGCGTTTTCCTCTCGAACAATCACAACAACAAGTAACGCAAGCTTTGCGATTGGTCAACTTGGTAACTTTGACAAGTATGGGTGGAGCTGAGAGCTGCGAGCCCGATGGAGCGAGTGTTAACAAGTGTCGAGTCCCGTGAAGGAGCTCCAGATGGAAACTTTTGTTTTGTGTTTACCTTAAGATTACAGTTGCTGCACGTCCGCCAATTCCCACCTCTGAATGTGCAAGTTTTATCTACTGTACATTAAGGTATCATTCAGAAAAAACAAAACACCCTCGAAGATACTCAACACAGAGTAGCATGAACACCGACTGACAGCTAGCATTTCAGAAGTGTTATTGCAGAGCAACACAAACAGCACTCGGAAGTATAAATGCATGGCTACACACAAGGCAGACGCTGTGGGTCACACCGATCACTCGATGCAGAAGTATAAACCAAGGCTCTATTTCAGAGGTCCCCACAGCGGAATGAACCACCAACTTTTCAGCATGTGTTTTAAGCAGCGGATGCCCTCCAGCTGCAACCCAGTACTGGGAATACACCCATACACACTCATTCACACACACACATACACTTCAGCCAATTTAGTTAATTGAATTCACCTATACTGCATGTGTTCAGACTGTGGTGGAAACCGGAACACACGGAGGAAACCCACGTCAACAAAGGGAGAACATACAAACTCCACATAGAAATGCCAACTGGCTCAGCCGGGACTCGAACCAGCTACCTTCTTGCTGTGAGACAACAGTGCTAACCACTGAGACACTGTTTTTTATGCTCATACAAAAGTAGTAATTAACATTTTAATGATGTATCTTTCATTTATTTATATTTTAGCAGGCTCAAGTGTTTATAAGTGCATTTCTAGATCACACCTTATATCTAAGCCATGACAAAACACAGGCCTGTTTATTGTCAATAAAGCATTTGCATTTCTGAGAAACCTATAAACTCAACTTATCACGTTTCCTGTATTTCTATTGAATACAAGTTTGCGAATGTTCTGCACAGAAACCAATGTGGGCAATTATGTTTTTGATTGACTTGTTTTTGACATCTTTCCGACACTGTGCTTTACCGCTCAAACAGGTTTCACGATTTACATTGTCAATCTTTCCCGAAAAAAAAAAACGACGTCACCTCTGTGCATGAAGGATTGTTTAGCATTCCTATGCACTCCTGCGATCTGTAACTGATACCGCACACAGGCTGTGTGTTGCTAAAAGCATACAATACATCATATTGCTAATTATTTAAACAATTTGATGCATTGTTGTGAATTCTGAAAATGTACCGCTGTAAAAGCATACATCAAATATAGTTACATACAGAGTTTAAGTCAGAATTATTTGCTCTTGCTTATTGTACTGGGAAACACCCATACACTCTCACATTCACACACGCTCACACACTACAGTCAATTTAGTTCCTCCAATTCACCTCTAGCGCATGTGTTTGGACTTTGGGGGAAACCGGAGCAAACCCACACCAACATGGGGAGAACATGCAAACTCCACACAGAAATGACCCAGCCGGGACTCGAATCAGCGACCTTCTTGCTGTGAGGCCACAGTGCTAACCACTGAGCCACTGTGTCGCTCCATTTCAACATCACAGTACTGTAATATGTTTAACAGTAGCATACTGCTGCAGATTAAAGTAGCTTTCCTGCAAAATCAGAGCCGTACACTGGTGCTTCTAGCTGCCATTTCTTTACTGTGATAGTAGAGATTTTTAGGGGGTTTATTTACATTTTTTGTGCATTTGTTTTTAGAATATCACACAATAGGAAATGCCAAAATGCACAAAAAATCGTAAAACGTTTAAATGAGCTGCATAATATTTTATATGATAACAAGACGTGAATGATGGAAACACATTTATTGAATAATTTTGTTAATGCTCCCAAAGAAAAAGACAAATTTTAACAGATCATGTGTACTTGTAGCTTTTTAAAATAAAATAAAAAGAACTGCAACAGAATACAGTGAAAAAAAAAAAAACATTTGATAAAAAGGTATTGATGCCTTTGGCCAGTGGGGAAATTAAACTGGTCTAGCCCAACTGAGTCCGGTTTCTCACAAGGTTTTTTTTCTTCACTTTCGCCAATTTGTGAAATTTTCTTTCCCCCTCTCCGCTGTGGCCACTAGCTTGCATGGTTTGGGATCGGTAGAGCTACACATTGATGGATTTGCTCTACAGTGTTTAGACTCCAAGTTGTGATTATTAAACCGCACAGAACTGAACTGAACTTAAACACTAACAAAAACTGAACTACACTGTTCCAATTTACTATGATCTTTTATGTGAATTGAATTGATGCAAATCCAATTTTTAAATTTTGGATGGAAAAAGTGTTAATGAAAAACTGAACCAATCCTAAAGCAAGGGACAACTACTCATGTATTTCTAATCTTTAAACCTCTTCCGAATAAATCAATTGTCTGTGGAAATGACCAGTGACAACACTGTCATCCTGACCAATCAAGCAGGGATCAAAGTCAGTCAGATAATGATTTCCGATCAGATCTGCAGACAGCTAAAGCTTTTAACGATTTGCTTGCGGAAAATGCAGTTGCAAAAGTGTTTTTAACCTGCGTTTTACTTGCTCTTTTCACTAGATTTAAAACATAAAACCATTTATTCATTTATTTATTTTCCTTCGGCTTAGTCCCTTTATCCATTAGGGTTCGCCACAGTGGAATGAACCGCCAACTTATCAAACATGTTTTACACAGCAGATGCCCTTCCAGCTGCAACCCAGTACTGGGATTCACACACTATGGCCAATTTAGTTTATTTAATTCACTTATAGCGCATCATGCCTTTGGACTGGGGGGAACCGGAGCACCAGAAAGAAACCCACGCCAACACGGGGAGAACATGCAAACTCTATACAGAAATGCCAGCTGACCCAGTCGTGGCTCAAACCAGCAACCTTCTTGCTGTGAGATAATAAGTCACTGGGCCCTATTATACACCTGGTGAAATGTGGCGCAAGGCGCGACGCAATTGTTGTTTGCTAGTTTCAGCTCGGCGCAAGAGTCGTTTTGATGTTTTGCAGCACGCTGTTTAAATAGCAAATGCATTCACGCTCATATGTGCGCCCATAGGCGTTCTGGTCTAAAAAAGGAGGCATTTTGAGGCGCATTGCTAGTGCGTCGCTATTTTCTATAGACCAGAACAAAGCCGGTCTAAAGTCCAGCGCAGATTGCGTTAGTTGAGCGCCTCACTTACACATTGCTTAACAGAAATTACAGCAATACGCAAATATCTTTACATATGAAAAAGAATTAAGATATTAAGGATATATGTAGGATATAATAAGAATATATATAGGATATAAATATAAAGAATTAAAATATTACAAAACATATTCTTTTTTAGCCTACATAAATATAAAAACCATCCTTTCATGTCTTCTTCATCTCGGGAGGCTTTTTCAGTTCATTCATAACAATTTGCTTTTGTATAATGTTATTATTATTAGCAGTATTATTTATTATATGCATATTTATATTTGTTTTATTAAAAACAAGCTTAGATTTGCCCACCTGTCAGGTTATAGACCATATGAGGCACAGCATATGTATTTGTATATAACTCTGTTTTTTAAACACACTTTGTTATTATTGTTAATTTTTTTGTTTGCTGGAAATTAGAACTGAATTTAGAAATAGTTTTGAAACAAAACTTTGCGCTTAACAAATTAAATTAATTATTTACAGGCTAATTGATGTTTGTGCGTAAAGGTTTCCCTATCCACGAGAGCGAAAGTAGATTATGAGGAGGCTCATCTCTCATTCTCACGCTGTATATGCTCTGTGCAATTGTTTTCTTGCTAGTGAAGCGTTGTATATAACTTATAAAGAACAATAACTCATAACTATAACTCATTAAGAAAATAAACTCAACCCTTTTAGACCATGCGCCACGGCGCAAAAAAGATTCTGGCACGCCCTTAATGCATTTGCACCCTGTGCTTTGCACTTTGCGAATGGATCGTCTAAATAGAGCCCACTGTGTCACCCAACATAAAATCAATTATGTTGAAATAAATGAAAGCATTTACTTCAATTCACTTGAACAAAACCAGTTATTTCAGATATAACTTTTCATTAAAATAAGTTAAAGCAACATAAAAATATTAGTTTTTTTTCATTACATTTTTACACTATAGGGTAATAGTATCTATGTATATAGTTATTAATGTAAACAAGTACTTGTACTTTCCACATAAAAAAAAAAACTACCAAGTGACATTTTGCTGCCAACATTACATCCCTGCTGTAGATGAATGACAAGATAACATACTTTCATCATGGTTTCAAGGAACAGTGCTGTGTGGTGCATGTCGACACAGGTTTTATTCCTTGTAGTGATGCTTTATGCAGTATAGTGTTTGGGAGCTTTTTCTTTTCAACTAGTTTCAGTTTTATTTTCCAATAATGAAGCATCAGAGCATCACCTTGGAGCATTT
Source organism: Danio rerio (assembly GCF_052040795.2). Lineage (NCBI taxonomy): Eukaryota > Metazoa > Chordata > Actinopteri > Cypriniformes > Danionidae > Danio > Danio rerio. The sequence goes on from NC_141044.1 coordinate 4,111,986, forward strand.
TCTGGCAAATAGCTGCATCTTCAACTACACCTCTAAAAAAACCTTGATTATTTCCAGTTTAAGTTATAACTAAGTTGAGTTAATCAAGCATTTATTAACATATGAAGTAATTATTAATATATGCCTGAATCATAAGATATCTAAATGCTAATTTAAATAGGTCATTAATCATTAACTTACGCATTCTGAATGATCTTAAAAAAAAACACCAAGTATTTTGTAATAACTGGTTTGTAAATACTGCAATATTAATTTAGTTATGAAAACTGAATCATTACAAAGTATGAAAAAACAGTCATTAAGCACATTACACACATAAACATAAGACTAGAATACAGCACTTGTAGCTGTATTTATAAAAAGCTTACTAACATATATTAATGTAGTTAATGAATAACAAATAATGAGTTAAAATAATGAGCTATTTGCTAATTCTTAATAGTTGTTTTTATAAATTAACATGTTAAAATAGTCTCATCTTACAGTAAAGTTAAAATAAAGACTGTTATCTCTTTTATAGGCCGAGCTTCACCAGACATGAAGAACAATATCATACTAAGTGAGCTACTGAGCAAAGATGGATGGTTGGACGGACGGATAGATAGATATACAGACAGACAGACAGACAGACAGACAGCTAGATAGACAGCTGGATGGATGGATGGATGGATGGATGGATGGATGGATGGACGGATGGGTGGGTGGATGGATGGATGGATGGATGGGTGGATGGATGGATGGGTGGATGGATGGATGGGTGGATGGATGGATGGATGGGTGGGTGGGTGGATGGATGGATTGGTGGATGGTTAGCTAATTAGTGGATGAAAGGAAGGATGGATGGATGGATGGATGGATAGGTGGATGGATGGATGGATGAATAGGTGGATGGATGGATGGATGGATGGATGGATGGATGAATGGATGGATTGGTGGATGGATGGATGGATAGATGGATTAGTGGATCTATGGATTAATGGATGGATGGATGGATGGATGGATGGATGGATGGATGGATGGATGAATAGGTCGATGGATGGATGGATGGATGGATGGCTGGATGGATGGATGGATGGATGACTAGCTCAAAAGTGACACTGATCAGCTATGCGTTTTTTAACTTGCACTGTAAAAATGCCTGCTCAGCACCTCTATGCTGAAGGTGCCTTAAAGACATTGAAAACAGCAGAAAATAAATGCTCGACTTAAGAACAAAAATGTTTCTGTGGACACACAGCCTTAAGGAATGATATGTTTTTGCACACTCAAAAAATTGGCTAAATTTGCTAAAACTACCTTTTAGAAATTAGCTGAAACAACAATTCTTGTTTTTTTTTTTTAGACAACTTAATTGTTTTACATTTAATCCACTGGAAATTGTAAAAACGAATCAGTTAACTTAATTCATTGATGTTGTCCCAGCACAAATCCACTGTGTGGGCATTTTTTTTTTACAGTGTAGTTTGACAAAGCAGTAGGCGGATATGGTTCCAATGTCCTATAGTTGGATCTTCACCAACTGCTGTTCAGTTGTGAATCTCTTGCGTCAGCAAATGTTTTCACTTTCATTTCCAGCACAAACTCCCCTCCCACTTTCACTATAACAGCACGTCACAGATTTGACATGATCAAGGAACCTCCAGTGCCGCAGGGAGATTATGTTATGTCAACCGCAACATAACAATGCATCTTATGCTGCTGATAAAATAATGCAACAATGCTTTACCGTTACAGCTGCTGACTTTTCTCGTAATGCGTTTTATTTTTCAGCACATTCGTGTACTTTTCCAATTAAAAGCATTTTCATTGATTGATTGTTGAGATAATATCTTGAATATAAATGCTTATAAAAAGCAACTCAGCACTTGATAAATCAAAATAAACCAATATTAGCTTTCACAGTATTTCTGATGGTATTTTATCTTCTGAAGAAAGTCTTATCTGTTTTATTTGGCCAACTAAAACAGAATAAAAATAAAAAATAATTTTAGGCTAAAATAAAAAGTTTTTAATTAAAAAAAAAAACATTTTGGGGTCAAAATATATTTCCTTCTTTAAGGTATATTTTTTACGATACCATCATTATACAATAACTTGGCTAATTACCCTAACCTGCCTATTTAACCTTATTAACCTAGTTAGGCCTTTAAATGTCACTTTAAGCTGTGTAGAAGTGTCTTGAAAAATATCTAGTCAAATATTATTTACTGTCATCATGGCAAAGATAAAATAAATCAGTTATTAGAGATGAGTTATTGAAACTATTATGTTTAGAAATGTGTTAAAATTGGGGAAAAAATAAACAGGGAGGCGAATAATTCAGACATTAACTATCAATATATATATATATATATATATATATATATATATATATATATATATATATATATCGGATAAGTCAGTTACTTAGATCTAGAGTAAGTTAGTAAGTAAGCTATCTAGTTACACAGTGAGATAAACAAATAAAGTAAAATAATAAACATAACAGTGAAACGGTAACCCAGTATCAGTTGAAACGCCCCCACATTTTTCCACTGACAGGAACTTCCTTGAGGAATACCAGAAGTTGAGCATCCAAAAAAAAAGAGCATCCGTTTCATTTCTACCTTACCTGACAGGTGTGGTCAGTGTTTTCGGCCTGTTTCACTTTGACCCAGCTTGGCAGGTGTGCATGTGCGGTATAAGGTATAAAAGCCACAGCACAATGTCACATCAGCATCTCAGAGCATCTCAGAAACCCTCACTGGAAAGAAGAAGAAGAACAACAAGAGAAGGTGAGAATCTTCACAAATGTCATACTTTGGATCATTTTTGACTGTTACGTACAAAATACGTCTTTTTGTGCATCAAATATAAATGACTAAAGTGATTATATATATAGAACACTGTAAAAGCATTTAGGTAACGTTTGACTTTAAAAAACTGAGTAAACCTGTGGCTTTAAAATTAAATACATTAACTATGTGCATACTTGTAAAAAATAAGTTTGGTCAACTAAACATTTCCAATTTACAAAAGGCCTACACACTTTTTAAGTAAAGGCAACTTGTCACTTATAAAGACACAGTCTTGTTCTTTTTTTAAAGGCACTAAAGATTTTATTTTATTTTAATGTACATCCATGTAATCCACACTATTAGCAAACCATCAATTAAGATTTTCGCATAATAAATGGCTAATCAGCATCTAATGAAGAGTTGTTAAGTTAGTAGTTGGGTTTAGAAATGAAGGATGTATAATAATATGATTTTATAAGATGTAAAATGTCAATGAGATGTGAAAATGTCAAAATATGAGTGAAATAATGTTCCATTGTCATTCAGTGTTATATATATTATGCCAAAAAAATAGTTGGTAAAGCATATTTTGAATTGTAGGTATTAAAATATATAATTCAGTTATAATTATAACTTTTATTGTGTAATAAATTATTAAAATCTTGCTGACACCTGAAGATTTTTTTAGTATTTAAACAATTTGCTATACTGAATGACATTTTAGTTGGTGTCTTCAATAGATATATCTTCAATTCAATATTACTTGTACAATTTTCAGTGCTTTTCTTGTTTTCAACATTTCTTGTTTCTTTTCAGAAAAATGGCCTGGATTAGAATCGTCATCATCATCAGTATGTTCATCTCATTTCTGCAAGCGCATAAGGAGTGCACCAGACACATCAAATGGGGACATCTCATTCAAACTTTAAATTCAATGGTAAATTTCTTTAAATAAAATATGAATGTTCCATTTTCTGAAACATCAACTGAACAAACACACTTTATGTTTCCCAAGGGCACGGCGATATCTCACAACTGTGCGTTTGACTATGATGAAGCCAGTCTGTGTGATCCACGACACCTCCTCAATACGGTTTGTACTGATAAAAATGTTTGGTAATATTTTAGCTGAAGTGATAAATTAATTTACGTCTGCCTTATTACTTGCCTATTATTACCATATTAACTCTTTATTAGCACTTATATAGTCTGATATTATTCTACATCCCTAATACTGTATCTAAACCCAACTACCTTAATAATAAGCAGCTACTTAGTTGTTCATTGAGCCATTTTCTAAGGTGCCGTTCACACAGAATGCATTTTTCTTCTCCAATGCGTTACTTTTCGATTGTTTTTCGATGTAAACACACACTTGATAGGTAGTGTGTTGACCATTACGCTCACATCTTGCGTCTTTTAATACACTTTGCACATGAGCGTTGCATTTTTTAGATGCTGTGTCAAGTTTACAAATCTACAACTTTCACATGCATGCAGCGATGCTCATCACTGTCGGTTCCACAGCAGTGGACCAATCAGAAGAGCTCGGAGAAGGGGCAACTGTTGCGAGCTTCTGTTTATAGTAGAAAAGTGGCATGAAAGTGTTAGGAGAAAATAGAAAGTGTTTTATTTACTATTATATCATGGTGGACGAGGCGATTATTGTGATCTCGTACAGAATATCATGAGTTATATAATGTACAGTTGAAGTCAGAATTATTAGCCCTCCTGAATTATCTCTGTTTATTTTTTCCCCAATTTCTGTTTAATGGAAAGAAGATGTTTTCAACACATTTCTAATCATAATAGTTTTAATAACTCATTTCTAATAACAGATTTATTTTTATCATAATGACAGTAAATAATATTTGACTAGATATTTTTCTAGGACACTTCTATACAGCTTAAAGTGACATTTAAAGGCTTAACTAGGTTATTTAGGGTAACTAGGCAAGTTATTGTATAACGATGGTTTGTTCTGTAGACTATCGGAAAAAAAATTATTAAAGGGGCTAATTATTTTGACCTTAAAATGGTTCTTAAAAAATTCAAAACTGCTTTTATTTTTACCTAAATAAAACAAATAAGACTTTATCCAGAAAAAAATATTATCAGACATACTGTGAAAATTTCCTTGCTCTGTTAAACATCATTCGAAAGTATTTAAAAAAGAAAAAAAAAAAGAGAAAAATAAATGTGGGGGCAAATAATTCTGACTTCATCTGTATCTTCAAGTGTTTATCATAACATATTGTTTTCCTATTTCTAATGGGTTTTTTATTGTCATTATTACATTCATCATAACATGCTGCACGTTTTTCAAACGCATTCCTGAGCACACCATTAAGTGTTTTTAGAAGTAAAGATGCATTCGGTGTGAATGAGCCCTAATGGCAGTGATCGTTTCGAGCAACTTGCATTTTAAGCGCCTACTGTGCCTAACTTTTTTTGCCTTTGCACTTTGTGTGCCTGCAGTAAAAAAAAAGTCACCACTGAGCAGAAAAACTGTGCTACATCAGTCGTGTCTTTTTCAATCTCCGATGAAATGAAAGCAGAGGCAGGGTTTCTACTGAGGTGACAGCAGTGTTTGTGTTGTTAAGACAACTGAAGAGACATTTATAGATGGAGAAGAGACTAGTGGCAGCTGTTTCGAGTTATCTGGAGCTGTATGACTTCACAAATCATGAATATCACAATATTAAAACTATAACAATATCAAGAGCAAGGCTCGGACACAATACAGAGATGATTCAGTGGTTGCCTAGTGACATAAAAAGCGCAGTGCACTTCTTTTTTTCTTGTTAGCAAAGAAAAAGCAGTGTGGTGCACCTTGCGTTCTCGTGGTCGACCCCTTAATGGTTTATTGTCAAACTTAATAGTATGAATTGTACATTTAAATAAATAAAAGTGTGACCAAATGTTTATTTACAACACTAACATCAATGCTCTACGATTTACAGATGGATCAAACTGCAGACTCCCTCATCCATATTGTCAAGAAAGCAGAACACATGTACATGGAGAATCCAGATCCCAAGACGTTCATTGAAGCCCTTCAGCACACACATCACAGCCTGAGCCACTGTGTAAGAAATGCTGCACTGACTGTGGTATTATTAGTTTTAATACTCCTCGTATTATCTACATGGTGATCATATTGTTTATATTTCCTGGCTAGGTTTCTCACTCGGTCGGTGTTGAAAATGAGTCTGTGAGCACATGCTTCAACAAATTAGAAGATTTTCTTAAAAAGAAGGTAAGATGTCTGTCTGTCTGTCTGTCTGTCTGTCTGTCTGTCTGTCTGTCTGTCTGTCTGTCTGTCTGTCTATCTATCTATCTATCTATCTATCTATCTATCTATCTATCTCTATGTCTGTCTGTCTGTCTGTCTGCACTGAGTTGGTTTAATCCAAATCTGGTTAAAATATGGACCAGCCAAATAAGGTTTGGTTAGAATTTTAATTACATTTTAACCCACCTGTTGGGTTTTGCATATTTTACCCAAATTTCGGATTTTTTTTTCATTATTTATTGATTTACATTATTTATTTACTTGTTTCGTTTCTTCATTCATTCCTTCTTTCCTTTGTTAATGTATTTATTTATTATTTAGATTTTTTTTGCATTGTTTGAATGTTATATGAACAACTGTGGACGAATTTCTAGTATTGATTACAATACTTGACAATTGTGTTTCTTCCTTTCACTCATAAAACCCAACGTTAACGTTTGTCTATTTTTATTAATGTCTACATATTTATTTTCTTCTTCTTTTTTTCAGTTCCACTCAACATGTGCATGGGAAATCATTAATTCAAAAGTGCGAGAGATTCTCCAGCGGCTGGAGAAACGCTCTGTCAGACGGCGACGTTAAGAGATTACTACACATCCCTACGTATATACTTGAATTAAATTGCAAACACTATGTCATTTAAAAGCTTGATGGATATATATTGTACTGGTTTTAAGAAATGCACTTATCATACTAAATATTTGAGTCATGAACTGATTATTTGCGATGTTTAAATTTGAACAATAAATCTATAGTTTTGTACTGTTTTATAAAGAAAATTATGAATTATGCATTTCAAATTCATGATTTGTTGAGTCATGAAAAGATTATTGCTGTGTGAGATTGTGTATTATGTTGATTTTTTTATTATTATTTATATATCCACTATTAAAATGTGTCTTCTAAGATATTGCATGTCTGTGTTCTCTTTCTTATGTATAATATTATTTATTATTATAATAATATTGCTACCTAATGTTAGTTCTTAAACATATAAGAAAACTAATCTAATCTATTTTACTATCATGTCACTTGAAATCAATAAATTTCCTGTATTAATGCAATATAATATGTAAACATTTTCTATAAAACAGATATCCAAAAAAACAGTTTAGTACACATTTGAAAGGTTTGTTGTCAGATCTGTTTCTGATTATAGAACACAATATAATATTCATATTTAGAAACAGCAGTTTGTTTTTAGAGGTTGTTTGTTGACAATTCAAGAAAACATGTCATGTAAATAACTATAAATGATGCTCTTCCATATGCAATTCTTGTGTATTTATTATATAAACCAACTGACAGCAGCACACACTAAAATAATGGTTGGAATTTAAAGCTACACATATTTATAATAACACGAGTGTAAAGTTTCATTTATTATTCACGTGTATAACAAACAGTTCATGACAACGAAATTCCCGGATAACAGATAAAACAAGTAAACTTTTTTAAAACGACAGGATTTTAACCTTTTTAATTGCAAGGGTTATAAATGATGTTACTGATTTGGTAAACAAAAACACACAAAATTTCATATTTTCAACATAAAAAGTAAAGGGCTGTTTTTTTTTTCCATTTCATCACAGGACGTGTGAAAGATTAGTAACAACATTGGCTCAGATGCATTGTTAGATGTTCTAATTTACTGTTAGCATAATAAAAAGTATTAATGCAATATAAAAAGTAAAAGTTTTCTATAAAACAGATATCCAAATCTAAAAAAAAAAAACTATTTAACATTTGAAAGGTTCGTTATCAGATCTGTTTATGATTTCTAATTATATTATACAGTAATATAATATTCACATTTAGAAACAAAAGCTTGTTACAGAAGTTGTTTATCGACAATCCAAGAAAACATTTAATGTAAATAACTGAATTAATAACTGAGTTCAGATGCAAAAAACCTTTAAGTGCCGTCTGAAATTTCCATTGAAAATGAACATTTTTCTCAGCCTCCTTTGTTTATGTTGAAATATTTCACATTAAATACCAGGAAAAGCACTTATGCTTAGCCATAAAAGTGTTATTAAGCAACTAACATACACACAGGAGAAAATTTCAGACGGCATTTACAGATTTTGGCATCTAAACTCTTCAAGTATAAATGATGCTCCTCCATATGCAATCCCTGTGTATTTCTTATATAAACCAACAGACGGCAGCACACACTAAAATAACGGTTGTAATTAAAAGCTATTAAGATCCGCATATTTTTAATAACACAGAGCACATTTCATTCATTATTCACGTGTATGGCAAACAGTTTATGACAACGCAAATCCCCGATGACAGATGTTTATGTCCTATACATTTTATTTCAGTGGTCTTGCTCTCCGAAGGAATTTTAATTTACCGGATCTAGACCATATAAGTCAAGTGCAAAGTTATCCACCGCCCACATCACCTTCCTTCGCGGAAGAGAGTCTGCTATTGGTTAAAGTTCTGGCGAGAATGCGAAATCTGCTCAGCTATTGGCTGAGAGAGCTGTCAAACACATAGATCGCTGATGCAGGTTCAGCGAGGACGTGCAGGAGGAGACCGCTGGAGAGAGAAGAGGAGAGGGGAGGATAGAGTCTCCCAACCGGCACAAATCTATTACAGCTATATTTATTGATTATTGTAATTTAATATATTGTAAGTAACAAAAGGGAAAATGGCTCAATCGGACAATAAGAGGTTTTTTGAGAACCTGACAGGCGCTGGGAAAGCCATCGCGGTGCTGACAAGCGGAGGAGATGCGCAAGGTAACATCACAGTGATATCTTAATATTATTATTTCATAATGTATATCTATAATGCGTTATTATCGGTGTAATATACTTTAACTGTGTTCAGATGGATCTCTGGAGTATGTATGAATATCATGCTCATTCTGATGCACTGTAACGTACCGTAATGTTACGTCAACATTGGGAGCCACGACTGTCAGTTAAATATATTTAACGTTATTCGCCTCACATCTGCTATGTGTAACGTAAGTCATAATACTAAATTGTTAGAATTGTACATGTAGATTTAATTCTAGCTACAGACTGATGAAATGGCTAACGGCTGTCTCAGGGATGCAAACGTATAGCATCATATTTTCACAAGGTCATCGTGTTATCTTTGACTTTCACTATGATTTGGAAGTGTAATTATTTTTAATGTAACCACTGCTAGTTAAGTCTGATCAATATTAGTAAATAATACCGGCTGAGGTAATGATGTTGATGATGATGATGGGGAGGAGGAAAGGGATGGGGATACGCTAAAATCCACTCTTTCGATCACAATGTCTCCATTTAACGGACATAACTATTTCCCTCGGCTCTCTGCGGTGTAGGTGTGTATGTAATTACTTATAATTTACTCCGGTATTCGTGTCACTGCATTGCGGAATCATGTGACCTTCACCAACAGCACGTAGCATATCTTTCCAGCCTCCATTGTGACCAAATATTGATATGCTTACTTGCGTTTGTTTAATAATCACCACATCTGTGTTACCTCATCAACGCTTTCCTGTATGCCAGTTGAGGATTTTGCTTGTCGTCAACCAGGAAGTTGCTTCTCAGAGTCGCTTTCTTGTGTTTACCGTGTTGATATGCTTTGAAACACCTGTATGTTTCTTCATTGGGTTTATATTTTTGTTTAGAGTAGGTAAATATGGTGACATTAGGGTGAAGCATGGCATGCGTACGTGAGAAGCCGACGCGCGTTTTGAGCTGGAGAAAAGTTACGTCACAGGAAACTGAGTCATGTGGGCAACGCGCAAGGCATTATAAACCAATGTCACGTCAGTCATATTAAAAAAAAAAAAAAAAAACAAGCCTTCACTATGAAAATTTGTGTACGTGCAGTCAAGAGGCTGCTTCTGCTTTAGGAGGCTGCTTACCTGATCTGACCTTCAAAATAACGTGTAACCTGATCTAGTCAGGATGATTAGGTCATATTAATTAAACATCATTTTTTTTTCTTTTAATTATTATTACTTTATTTTTGTTAAAGTCACTTTGCACTTTTAATTGTTAAACCCCCTTCAAAAACTGGTATTTCCTTTAGGAAGTGGTTATGAGCCTGTTTTGTTAGAGAGAGAGAGAGAGAGAGAGAGAGAGAGAGAGAGAGATTATTACGATTTATTATTATTTTTTATTTGTATTTTTCTTTAATTATTATTTATTAATTTATTAACTTATTTTTTACTGCTACTAAAACGTTTTACTTTGTTTACTGTGTTGTTTTTAATGTAAACTTTATAAATGCTTTGGCAATACATTTGCAACATTTGTCATTCCAATAAAGCAATTATTGAATTAAATTGAGAGAGAGAGAGAGAGAGAGATTATTATAAATGAATCATTGTAAATATACTGATTATTATTTATTATTACTGTTTTTTACATAAATGTAGATTGTTAAATGTATCGTTTATTCTGATTTATTATTATTTTATTTGTATTTTTAATTTAATATTAATAATAATTATTATTAGTTTTATTATTTTTAATTTAATTTGTATATTTATTTAAATATTATTAATTAATTATTTTTTCTTCTGTTTTTCATAATTTTATTTATATAAAAATATACATCTACTACTACTTTTTACTTTGCTTACTAAGTTGTTTTTAATGTAAACTTTATAAATGCTTTGCCAATATATTTGTAACATTTGACAATTATTAAATTAAGAGTCGCACACACAAACACCTAGACTATTATAAATGAATCATTGTAAATATACTGATTATTATTTATTATTATTGTTGTTTTATCCATACATTTTGATTGTTAAATTTACAGTTTATTCTGATTTATTTTTTTTATTTATATTTTATTGAATTATTATTATTTATATATTTTATTTATTTTTTACTACTATTTAATGTGTTTACTATGTTTTGGTATATGTATTCACTTATTTATGTATTTATATATTTAACATTATATTTCAAATGATACAAAAGAAAAGCATATAAAATCATATTAGTTACATAAAGTCTAGACTTTGTAAGAATATAAACATTTTAACTTTAACACATTTTTTGATTGTCAGATTAAAATACATTTTAAATGATTCATATTAAAATACATGGAAAGTAATGTTAAAGTGTTAATCTACAGGACCTTTTTAAAGTGTGTGAATTCGAAACTGCATTTCAATGTCATTGCATTTTAACCATACTACAAAAAAGCAATTATACAGTTTATGAGGATTTAATAAAGGCCTATTAACTGTACATTTACATTAAATAGCATACTGTATCAAAGTCTACTCTTACACATCAATGATTTCAGAAAAGGGTAAAATTGGTGTAATGTCTCCAAAGTGGGCCAAAAAGTATTGTAAAATGTATATATTATAAAATAATGCAAATTAATATAAATGTATTCAACAATACATTTCATTTAATCACATTTAACATGCAATAAGTATATTTTATTTTAGTACAAATAACATGTAATGTTGAGTGTCTGAAAACACTAGATTTAGTTCATTATAAAATATACTATTAACAAAACTCCTTTTAAAGGCATGCTAAAGTGAACTTCTTTTTCCCAATTGACTTAATTCGAGACATCCAGTCTCATTCACTTCTATTGATCTTTAGACATTTAAAACAGCTCTTTAAAAAGGTCAATGTGAGAAATGCAAATGTCCTGGTTCTGTACTGCAGATTACTATGTGGAAAATCCACATTTGATAGTAGTTAATGAGTCACCATAGACGAAATGTGTCATTCTGAAATGAGAAATGTGGATCTGATGTAACTTACATGCAATATTAGTCAGTTCAGTGGCTTGATGTGTACCTGCACGTATGTGTTATAGGTGAATTCCCGTATTAACACTTTAGAGCAGCTGCTGAACACAAATAGCAGGCAGGACTGTATTTTTGTTTCAGTTAAATTGATAGACAGTGACAGACTAACTGGTGACACTGACACCTTTTGTCATTGATTTGAATGTGACCCATATCAGACTTAACATTTTGGCTGGCAAACAATGATAAACATGTGGGGAAAAAAATGCCAAAGATTTAAATTATTGGAGAAATCTTATTTCATAAAGATCGCTTCTCCCACAAAACATGGAATAAAAACAATATAAATAAAGATTACACATGCTCATTTCTATGTATAACCCAATGTTTTTAAATTAGTGCTTATGTGAAGGTATTCGGAAATAATTTTTAGAGGAAATTTAGAGAATATTAGCAGAAACACCAAACAAATAAGACAATTATTAGTTTTTTTATATTAATATTAATTTACTTATTAATATTTATGTTATCAGATTAGCTAAACATCTGAAAAACATCTCCAAAACAGTTATAATGAAGATATAATCCAAGTTGTGAAGGCAAACTACACTGCAAGCTTAACAACAGAGAAATATATTATAAGTGAAGAACGATATGAAAATTTATCACATAATTAATTTGTCACATAAATCTATTATGTGATATCAGGGGACTTTTACAGTGCGTTATCATTGTTTACTCCACACAACTGAATATATATATTTTTTGCATGACATCTTTTGAGTTTTACTTCTCAAATGTTGAAGTAACTTTTTAAATTTAATTTAATTATAATTTAATTTAAATTAATTAATTTTTTATAACACTAGATGTAAAAAGATGCTATAGCAATTTACGTTAAATACTTTCAAACCATCCTATAGTAAAGTAACTGCTATAGTAGTAATATAAAACAAATTATACAATACTGTGGCACATTTTCTACAAGTATTGGGTATATAATACTACAACAATAAACCCAAGTTTACTGAATGGATGGATACTACAGTATTTATTATAGTTTATCACTATAGTTAACCCCAGCAGGCACAGGACGTCAACATACCTCAATGTCAGGGGATGCTGCATTTTGGGTGGAAATGAAATTCGGACAGACGTTGGATTTTGATCACTATGTGATCACCATTATGGTCACCAATGCAACCTAAAAGCAATTAAATATCAATGCACAGTATAATGGTGTTACAGCTTGACGTTGTGTGGACGTTACCATTATGACGTCTATCAGACATTAGATTTGGTTGCCATAACTGATGAATAAATGTCAGTATTTAACATCAGTATGATCAACTGATGCTCAACGTTAGATTTTCCAACACAACCTTAAGTCAACCAAATATCATCATTTGACGTAGACACTGGCTAGTCATTGAATTTTGGTCAACCGACATCACAACCTAAATCTAACCTAACATAAACCTCTTTCATGCGCCTGCTGAGATAAATTAGTATGTTGTAGCATTCATTAGCAATGTATAATGCATTACAATATACACAATACACTTGCAGCTGGAAGGGTATCCACCGCGTAAAACATATGCTGGATCAGTTGGTGGTTCATTCTGCTGTGACGACTCCTAATTAATAAAAGTGACTAAGTCGAAAAGAAAATGAATGAATGAATTTATACACTTTACAAGACAATAATATGGTCCAAAAGCAATATAGTATTTAGTATAAATTAAAATATTATGTTTTTATGTTGGATTAAAGGCACGAAAATCATTTTTTATGTTTGTATTCTTCATGAAAAGAAAATAGTAGATTATGAATTATTTATCCTTTTTTTTCTATTTTTGCTGCTGACATTTGATCACCAACAATATTGATACTGAAACTGTGTTTTTAAGGGATCGTGCTGTTTTGCTGTTCTCTCTTACTCATCAGTCACAGTCTGTTGTAATGTGTTGCCTAGAAACACCAATGTGCCTTTCAGTACGCAAATTTAGCATATTAAATCAAACCTGATATTGCCAAGTCTCGGTTAAATCAAAATGTAATAGAAATCAATCTAGCCCCCAGAGTGGGCTGCAGGTGTTTTAAGATTTGCTGTAGAATAACATTTCAATAATGTTTCCAGCATGGAGTATAGCCTACTTCTGTTGTTGTGCATTTGATATGTTTCAATATAAAAATTTTGTCTCACATTCTCTGCATCCAGGAATGAACGCTGCTGTTCGGGCTGTTGTCCGTATGGGAATTTATGTAGGAGCCAAAGTCTACTTCGTTCACGAGGTCAGTCTCTTATTCAAAATGATGTCCTTACATACTATGTATACTTATAGTAAACATTAATGAGACAAACTAGGGACTAGTGCTGTTGAACATATAATGATCTAATAGCTCTCAGTGATGTTGTAACTCTTTCTGAATGGCATATTGATTTATATTAGAAGAAATTTTATTATTAAAAGGGCACTTATCATGCAAAAATCACTTTTGTAAGGGGTTTAAACACAGTTGTGTGGTAAGTCAGTAAATATAACCAGCTTCTAATGGTCTAATGGTCGGCAGAAACAAACTGTGTCTTATTTTTCAATCTGCCACTATACTGACACATAGGCTTTTATAGCTCCGCCCTCTTTTAAAAAGAGCACATTCTCATTTAAATTTAAAGCGACCAAAAGTCACCAAACAGACACTATAATGCTGTGTTCACACCAGACCCGGAACGCGTGAGCAAATCGCGATATTCACACGTAAATAAACGCAAGAACATTTTGAGTTTACTTGCTTCTTTCGCACGTCAAATTCACTTTACAATAGACGTGGATTCGCATCATGGACATCGCTTCTGTTTGCCCAGTGACTCTAGCTTCATTGCTAAATGGCTAACATGGATTTTATTAAAAGAGTAGCTGTGTTTATGTGCTTAAGGAAGGCTGAAAAACAGCGTTGATTCATTTGGAGCCGTGTCTGAGCCAACAAGATCCATTCAGAGGTGCACCCAACTCTGTGAGTTCATCAACTCCTCCAGAAACTTTACCTGGAGGATGGAGGCTCTCAGCGGTGCTTCCGACTGAGCCAAGCCCTACAACAGGTGCTACGTCTCCTGATTAGTTAAAACGGCGCAAATGTCTGCTTAAGTTCAGTTTTTCCAACTCTAGCGAATCTTGCAATACGCATGTTAAGTGCGTCAATTGTGCAAAACGCTCAACTCCTTGCAATTCATTCGCGTGAATCGTGTCATTCGTAACACCACATTCACGCATATTGCACCACAGGATGTCTATTCGCAGCTTTGCATTGACTTAACATGTAAATAACTTGCTCTTGATGCTTTATCCACGCCTGGTGTGAACGCAGCATTAGGACTAAAGTCTAAATGGGGCAGATTCAAGGAGTTATAAAACATGTTTTGTGGGGTATTTGAAGTTGAAACTTAACATACACAATCATACACAATCTAGGGATTCTGACATCTTGTAAAAAAGGGGCAGAATATGTCCCCTTTAGGATATATTATGAATACACACTACCTTTTAAGTAAAGCAAGCCATATAATGTAAATAATACAAATCTATTTTAGTGCTGTTGGCGTGGCATAACTATTTCCACAGTGGTTTGAATTAAGAGCCGAATATCTGGCCTCATATAAACACAATTTTTCCAGTAGCATCTGATAGAGCACCATGAGATGTCTGGCTTTAATGGGCTGCATATTTATGCGCCTGCTGTGCTCTTATGCAACAGCTCCAGTGAAGAAACCCACACGTACATCTTCTCCTGGTGAAAATTAAGGTGAAGATTGCCATATCATTATTTGTCTGTGGCATTTGCTAAAGCAAGCATTTGCTAGTTCTGCTAATGATGCAGAAGTGAGACACCACGACTGTGCCAAGTAGAGACATTTTGTAAACACACAACCATGTCTTTGCCAAGCCAGAACATTGTCTGTCAATATCAGTAAGCTGGCTCATATAACAGAGGTCACTGAAGGAGAGAAGGGTGAATGTTTGATTGCATGTTTGTGTTTTACAGGGTTATCAGGGTATGGTGGATGGAGGCGACAACATAAAAGAGGCGACTTGGGAGAATGTGTCCAGCATGCTGCAAGTGGTGTGTGTGATAAAAAACACTCTTACATACCACTAATCCTGTTTTCAAGAGGATTGGTTACTATGCACTGGTTACTATGTTACTGGCCCCCATGGGTCTCCAAGATGTCTTACTTTCAGTACTTTAACTCACTATTAATAACCAGAGTTTCTTACTTCAGTATCTTTGTCTTGAAGAATCCCCCCTCCCACCCTTATACCTCCCTTCTTTTTCTAGACTGTGTGGCATGGCAGTCCAGTGATTAGCACTGTTGCATCACAGCAGGAACATCACTGGTTAAAAGTCCTTACTGAACCAGTTGATATTTCTGTGTGGAGTTTGCATGTTCTCCCCATGCTCGCATGGGTTTCCCCCGGTTTCCTCCCACAGTCCAAAAACATGCAATATAAGTAATTTGACCATACCAAATTGGCATTATAGATGAGCTATTAGTAATCAGTATTGACCTTATTCTAAAATGCGGAAGTGCGCCTGTTTTCGCGATTGTCTTAGAACTTCCGATTCAGTCGCCTATGGGAGAAATGACTAGGAATAATAAACGGCAGAAAACGGTCAAACTACTTGCTCTACAAACAAATGTTTGCATGACTATACAGACCAAGTAGAATAATATAATAAGAAAATATCAAATTGCAACATCAAGCAGCGTAATGAACAGTTTTTAACGCCAAAAAATGAATGGAAGTGAATGAGAACGGAAGTCTCAAGCCAAAAAGATTAAAATGGCAGCACCCGCTCGTCGGCGGAGAATAAGGTGAATAGCTATGCCTAAAATCTGTCATTAGCCATTAACAAGTCTGGGAAGTTCATCGAGATCTACCTTAACTCAAAACTTCCCTCTCATCCTGCTAACAGGAGGGAGCCCAGGGCTTTCCCTAGGGAAAGCATGCCAAACTAGCTTTATTATCAATCATCAGCTAAGTGCGAATTCATGAAAAACCCTTCCGTGTTGACCACCCATGTTTTCACAAGGAGTTCTGAGAAATTGTTGTCTTTAGATTTTGCGTTGTACTCTCTCCATTCAATAAACACTGATTAATAGGCTAATACCTTTTCCAACTCATGTTTGCGGGGGTTAAGATGTTTATTGATTGTGTTCCAGGGTGGCACAGTTATTGGGAGCGCACGATGCAAAGATTTCCGCACTCATGAGGGTCGCCTGAAGGCTGCTCATAATCTCATACAGAGAGGCATCACCAACTTGTGTGTTATTGGTGGAGACGGCAGCTTGACCGGGGCCAATCTCTTCAGAGAAGAGTGGAGCGGCCTGCTGGCAGAGCTGGTCCAGCAAGGTATGAGCTGCAGATTATTTAGTGCACATAAACGTTTGTTGATTAAACATATTTTTTAAAGAGTTTTATTTGAATTGTGAAAATGTTAAGCAGAAACTGGGTAGTTGACAAACAGGCAGTAAATAATGATGTTGTTGTTGAGAATTTTGATGATGGTGCCATTTACAGTGATTAGGTTCCCTGGTAAGAACATTAGGTGCACACCACCATGTTTGACAGTGGGGATAACCCATCCAGTTGTACACAGAGTGGTAAACACACACACACACACACACACACACACACACACACACACACATCCTGAGCAGTGAGAAGCCATTGCTGCAATGCCTGGGAAACCGTTTGGGGATAGGTGCCTTGCTCAAGTGACTCACTTCAGCCGTGGTATTAAGGTTGGTGAGAGCACTGGTTATATACTCTTATCACCAACAATCTCTGCTGGAGCCAAGACTTGAACCTGCGATCTTCCAATCACAAGTTCAACTCTCTAACTATTAGGTCAAGGCTGCCCCCATGGATAGTGTTCTTAGAGTTGGACTATCTGTATCTACCATAAGATGTTGCTACCAGCAGAGCCCAGATTCATCCGGATGGCCTTGGTGTTTATCCTTGGCTTTTATACCTCTCTCACTATCCTTCTGGCCAGTACAGTTGTCAATTTTGGCTTCCAACCACATCTGTTGGATTTGTTCACAGTACAGAAAGTTGTGTATTTTTTAAATAATACATTGCTTTTTAGCCACTGGAACTTCAAAATAATAAGATATGATTTCAATTGTGAGCATCCACAATGCGCAATCGCAGGTCCTCACTGAGCTCTTAGCCATGACTGTCCACAAACCAACAGCAGAGAGCTTCTGTTTTTCACCTGGTGAGTTGATTAACAGCTGTTCACAATGAACCAGGGTAATCAGGATGCTTAAAAACAGCTTGGACTATTTGGAATGGTATAGAACAGAGTTGTCCAAACTGGAGTCCTGGAGGGTCAGTGTCTTGCAAAGTTTAGCTCCTACTTTCTTTAAGGCTCCTAAAAAGAGCTTGATTAGCTAGTTCAGGTGTGTCTAATTGGGGCTGGAACTAAACTCTGCAGGACACTGGCCCTCCAGGACAGAGTTTGGGCACCCCTATACCAGAACTTAAAATTTTTTCTGAGACTAGCTGCGTCCCAAATGGCACACTATACACTTGCTCACTATGTACTTATGCACTTACACACTCAACAGTATAGAATATAAATGTAGTGTTGTCTCTAATGGAAGACTAAAGTTTTTTTGTACTTTTTACCGTTTCTCAGATGACATTTGACGGTTGCCAAACTAAGTCATACAAAAATAAGTAAAATAAATGACCAAACTACCAAATAATACCTGCCATGAGTATAACGGCATTCACCGTCGGGAGCGGTATAATCACTCTTGTAGAATTTTGCTCTCACAGTTCAATCTAAATTAAGCAATCCAACATCAGTGCCCGAAAGCTCAGCCCATAAGCAAAACTGCGGCCGTTGAGTGCGTAAAGTGTCCAACGCTCCAGTTTTTGTGTGTGTTGTAGGTCTAATTGATGAAGACGCGGCTCAGAAGTACTCTGCTCTTCACATTGTGGGAATGGTGGGCTCCATTGACAATGACTTCTGTGGCACGGACATGACGATAGGAACAGACTCAGCCCTGCACAGAATCATTGAGGTGGTGGATGCAATCATGACAACAGCTCAGAGGTACATCAGCTGTCTAAAATTCACGTTACATAATCCAGATTGCATAATCGACATGTTTCTTGCGAAAGAAAATGCTGATGTTTTTTAATGTTACAGTCACCAGAGGACATTCGTTCTGGAGGTGATGGGCAGGCATTGTGGGTAAGATAAGGTTATGTCATTACCAGCTATTTTGGTTCATTTAAAAAAATATATTGATGGCATGTTTTCTGCACTGCATTAATCTGTATGTATAAAGCTATCTGGCATTGGTGAGTGCCCTGGCATGTGGAGCTGACTGGGTGTTGATTCCCGAAATGCCCCCTGAGGATGGCTGGGAAGAGAAAATGTGTCAGAAACTCTCCGCGGTAAAGCAAAAATATTCCACCTCACCCTCAATGCATCACATCAGAAATACTTGCGATATATAAATCCTCATGTTTATATTAAATTATAGTGTTTTCTTCTCCTTAAAAATGGTCTGAACCATTAATTAATCTTGTGGTTGTGCAAAGCATTGGGAAAGTGGACCTGAAAGTCCATCTTGACAAGCTACAGGATATTATTTAAGTTACATTATCTACAGTTAAGCTTAAATTTTGATAAAGTAGAACATTATCTGATTATTACCGTCCATGGTTATTTGATAGAGACACCATGGAAAAGTGTGATTGATTGATTGATTTATTGATTGATTGATTGATTGATTAGTTGGTTGGTTGATTGATTAATTGTGGCCTTTTTAGCACCTTTGTAAAGACATGTAAAAGCATCACTACATTAGTTGCACATATTGATATATTATAAAAGGTATGTATCCCACAGATGTCCTAAAATGTTATTATCTATGTGTGCATGCTCATCTGTCTGTAACTTGCTTATGTGTTTGTGGAACAAATGTGCCCGCTGCCTCAGACTCGATCCAGAGGTTCAAGGTTGAACATAATCATAGTCGCTGAAGGAGCCATTGACAGACATGGAAAAGCAATTACTTCTAGTATAGTCAAGGATGTGAGTACTGACTGTTTTTAAAGGGAGAGAGCAAAAATCTGGAGTTCTACCAAAAACGTGTGACCCATCTTGAATAAAATTCTAAATAAACATACATTGTTTGCCATATGCCACACATTGTACAAAGGCTTTCATTCTGACAGCAATATGCAACAGATCTTTCTTTTTTTTTAAATAAGAGTTGCCAATTCGAGGCATTGTAATCCTTGGTAAAGAGAATATGTTTAGGAGTCTTGCTGGCTTTGAGCAAAAAGGTACAAATACTTTAGCAGTGTATCAATATTGGTGTGTTAACCTTAGACCCTTCACCACCAAAAAAACATTTGTGGAACATTAAAACGATATAACAACTTGGTGTTTTAGCAACTTAAAAACCTCAATCAACTTGGGCTCGACTTGGAGACATTGACTAAGTTTACTGCAATTTAAAAACGTTACTAAAAAAATGACTTTGACTGACAAAACCACGACTTTCTAAATAGTAGACTTCAACAATAACGTTAAACAACAGAAGTACCAGTACAGAAACGTAGTGACTATGATTAGCAGTACACATCAGCTTTCTGACAAACAGACTTTACAACTTCATCAACAACCTTTGAGAACCTTATATACAATATACCAGGATGCTATATACAACTTAAAAAGCTTGAACGACAATTAATTGGTCAAACTACTAAGTAAAATTACATAATTACATATAGGGTTGTCAAAAGTATCGAGTTTGGTACCAATTTCAATACTTAAAAACTGTAGATTGGCCATTGTCTGAACATGCTTAATAGACTGTGATTGGCTTTGAAGGTCATTGGTTCACCACAATTCATCGCTGATCACTAAGTACACTCAATTGTTAGCAGAAAATGGACATTTTTTAAATTCTAGTACCGACTGGTACCGCACTTGATACTTTTGACATTCTAACCCCAACCCTAATTACATGTACTTACTTCATGGATAGGTTTAGAATGCAGGTTAAGTTTAGTTGCATGTAATTACAAATAACTAATTGTAATTCCATTAGCAAGTACACAGAACATGCGGTACAAGGACACAAAATATAGCATTACCTTTCAATCGTGAACAAGAGTACAGTAGCACATTGTGCTTTACGGCAACTTGGCCAAAAATATGGCGACTTGGTGACCATGAATAACAATGCAGCAACATTCTGAACAGCACGTAGACCTCAACAACAACAACACAACCATCTGAAGACCTTGAACAACAAAATAACAGCTTGGTGTCCTTGACCAATTGAACAGCCTTGTTCACTTGGTGACCTTACATAACAGTGACAGTATGGCTAATTTGACACCTTGGCCAGGAATATTCAGATGACAACATGGAGACTGAAATTGCATCAGCTTTGCACTGTTGATCAAAGTATAATGACTTGCTGATCATAGTCAATGCGTCTCTTTGTCCAATAATGTTGTCATTTCATTGGTATTGACCAACATGTCAGCTCTTGTGGTCTTTTAAAAGCAATATGTTCACTCGTAGACCAACAGAATGGAAATGCCAACCATTACCAAAAGTATAGTAGCTTGATGACTGTTTAATGCACATGTTCAACCTCCTGACCAAAACGGTATTGATTTTAAGATATCAAGAATGGAATATGGACACACTATATGGACAACCCTTTGAAAATATTGACCAGCTGTCTTGACCAACATTATACTCAGTATAGAAACATTCTGACCAACAGTACAGTGACTTTAACCACCAACAACCGCACAGGGATATTGAACAACAACAATATAGGAAATTGTAAACATTGGCAAATATTACAACATCTCATCAACACTGACCCAAACATAATACTACAAAAAGGCATAATAACAAATGCTATAAGCTACTTTAACTTACTTTAATGAGTAGATTAAGCTAACTGATTTTAGTTATACAAAGTTTAACTTAATTGTTTAGGTCAACTTGATTGACCCAAGATAAGATGACTAAAAAAACATACAGCAAGAATGCTTTACAGTGTAGTCTTCATGGGTCACTTTACAACAACTTGCTGACTAGAAGTATAACAACAGCCACGTTTGGACAACTAACTTGACTTATATATCTCGACCAATGGCAGACCAGAACCAGTAGTGTCCCATATATTATTATATATAGCAGTAAAGTCCCTCTAGTGCAAATTGCCATGTTCATTACACTGTAAAATCTATTGACAAAAAGTCAAGACAACACATTTTATGTTGCTTTAACTTACTTTAAAAAAGTTAATCAGGCTTCAACTAATTCTATTAGGTTATACAAAGTCTGACTAAATGTTTTTGGTCAGTTTGATTGATTTAAGTTTACAGTGGATGACTAGAATTGGTCATTTGATTCAATTAAAACAGTGAAGTCAGCAAGACTTTTTTAGTGTTTAGCTGCTGTGAGGCTTTCTGGGGCTATGAACACATATTGCTTGTCAGGAATATTCGCTCAAACTGTTTCATTCTGCCACAGTTTATTAGATAAAGATGTGCTGATGTTAAAAGTCGGTCTTGAATACCATCAGTAGAGCCATTTTTGACCTTAATCAACAATCACACTCATTGGTGACTTCAACCAAAACACAGAAACATGGAAACAAGTGGATTGCTGTCAGTGAAAATGAAGCTTAAAGGGATAGGTCCCCCAAAACTGATCATTATGTCATTATTAATTCACCCTTGACTTGTTCTAAATCTGACTTTCTGTCTGCTGTTAAAACCAAAAAAAAAAAAAAAAAGATATTTTGAAGAAAGCTGTAAACCTGTAACTTTTCATCCTTTTCCGAATGGTTACCTGCTCTCAGATTTCTTCAAAATATCCTCTTTTGTGTTCACCAGCATTAAGAAACTCTTTGGAACCAATTGAGGCTGAGTAAATACTAATTAGAGTGCACATGTTCATTTTTTAGTGGACCTTTCTCTTCAACTTGTGGTATAGAGATCCGGGTGAGTAATCGCTCTTTACTTTCTTCCTGGGCTACTTCTGCATCTTGAACTCCAGCTTTTTGAGTCTCTCCCACTGTTTTTGTCCTTGTTTGTGACGTGTCTTTTACCCTCGTAGAAACGGGCAGGAATGAAAAGGCTGAATATCATTATAGTAGCTGAAGGTGCGATTGATCGTAAGAACCAGCCCATTACCTCTGAACATGTAAAGAATGTAAGTACATGAGGTACAGCAGATCCGGCTCCTGCATTGACCCCTGACCTCTCTGAGCTCTGTTTGCCCTCCTTCTCTGGCTTTGTCCTGTGTGGTTTGCCTAAATACACACACCACAATATACGCACACATACTTTCTGGGAAGGCACTTTCTGTCACCTCTGAGCATAACCAACTATGGCTATCAAATACACTCTATTAAACATGAACACACAGACATCACGTACTGTATCTACTATATCACGGCAGGTTAACAATATGTATATACAATAAAAGCTTTTAATTACTAGTTAATTAGTTGAAGTTATTAGTAACTAATAACCATAACTTTTCCGAATTTAATTGTAACTCAATAATGCGCATCTTTTGTAAAGCTGCTTTGAAACAATAATTATTGTGAAAAGAGCGACATAAATAAAACTTCAATATACTTATATCTTAATTACAGCTTCAGTTCATAGTGACATGAATGCACAATTGTCTGTATTTTACAGTCCAGTTTCGTGTGTTTTTCCCAGAAAACTTTATATTACAAAGTAAATTAATTTAACATCACTATTAGTGTTGATCATGCTTAGCTTAAAACATCTAACCAATTTTTAAACTTCATTTTATATCTTGTCATACTATTTTTTTTAACTCATATAAATAATATATCAGACAGGCACTTAAAGCTGCAGATAAACAAGGAACTACACGATATCATGGAGATACCGAATCAATCTGCTATAATCAAGCCTTATATAAGGCAAAATGTCATCAAATAAAGAAAACTGTCTGGAGAATATGAAGAAATTAATAGTTTTAGTCTGCATGTTCAGATTGATTGCAACATAGGCTCACTGTGAAAACGTAGCCCTATACATTATGTAGCCAGAGCTACCTATCGCTGGATTTCGTTTTTAAAATGAATGCTACGGGGCGGTATGACGGCTCAGACGTCTTCTGTTTCTTTTCGCGCTACCAGCTGAAGGCTTTTCAGCTGTTACCAGTTTTCCCAGTAGCTCGCTGTGTACGTGGGTGGGCGCTGGTCTGTGGGTGCTTTTAAAAACACTATCGGTTGGGTTTCGGTAAGGGGTGGGTTTGTCAATCGTTGCTTTTGAAAACACTATCGGTTGGGTTTAGGGAAGGAGGTATTGGTCGGTCAGTCTGTCAACAGTGGCCTCTGGTGGATTTACACAAGAAGAGCAGGCATGAATGGCACTCGTGAGAGAAATTTGAGATTTATAAGTGCGTACACAACAGCCTCTATCGATTCGCAAAAGCAAAAAAAAAAAAAAAAGCTCCTAAGACGTATTTGGCGCTGTTTAGAAATGTATGCAGGGGTATGTATCCATAATGAGCCTTGGTTGGTTTAGTCAGAGTGACCCCACTAAACAGACAGGATATACAGACTTTGTGTGTGCTCATTCATTCCTGTCTATTTGATTAAGTTATTTTTTTTATACAAATTTTTTGTAATTTATTAGGTTTTGACTAAAAACCCAATTTTTTTTGCCAAGACGTCTATGTTTTGAACTCTTTTAGATGTCTTCTAAACACACACGTACACACACACGGCCACACACAAATGCTTGCTGGGAATGGATGTACATTTCCTCACCCTGAAAAGACGGTCCTGCAGGAGTTGAATTCATTTCAGCGTTTAGCACAATCTCTAACATGTACTAAAATGGGCTCTTCTTTACTGACTGGCATGGAATGCTATTCTACTTCCACCAATTGTTGCTAAGTTTCTTATTTTCTGCATGGGCGGCACAGCTTTCTTGTGAAACTTTCTGCTAAACGCACGCAGGTATTATAATATTCAAGCCTTCCTTCTTTGTACTAAGGTTATTTTTTTATGTCCATTGTTTAAAAATCTAATTCAGCAAGATATAAGAACATATGAGGGACAGATGAACATTCTGCCATCATTTACAGTCATAGCAATCTCGTATGTCTTTTTTATTTAAGTAAAACACTAAAGAAGATGCTTTGTAGAATGTTAATGCTGCTCTTTTAAATTCAATTAAAATGCATGGCGACCAAATAAAAAAATAGTGACTAAAAATAAAAAGGCAGCCTACACTACATTTACAGGTAAAATCATACAACGGGTTTCTATAGGGAACCCAATTCAAGAATCTTTGTTTGACCGATTCAGTCACAGCTGAATTCATTGTGTGAAGTAAATGGTGACAGAATTTTCAGTTTAAAGTTTATTTAGATTGATAAATGTTATAAGATTGGGGCTTTTCACAATTGAGAGTTAACTCAGGGTCATTCGAAACCTCAGGTAAACAGAACCCACCAAGCAATTTTGTGTTTAGACGTCTAATAGACATCTAAACGTAGATTGTTGGCTAAAGCAAGACTAAATTTAGGCTGTCAGTGAACATCTAATAGATATCTAGGAATAGATCAAAATATCCAATTAGTTAAACTTCCCATATGTAGTCGTTCATTTTTTGTATTTGATGACTAGTTTAGTTTTGGGCTTTTTTTCGATGTCTATTAGATGTTCACTGACAGCTAAAATTTAGCCTTGTCTTAACGAAGCTGTCTATGTTTAGACATCTGTTAGGCTTATATTAAAAACAAAAAAACACTTGCTGGGAAGCCTGTGTCGTCTTGCTCATCTGTCACACAGTCTGTAATTTAAACAGATTATTAATCCTGCATAACCATATTTTTTCACACTGTATATTCCAGAAACATAGGTTAACTATTGCTGTGTCACTTTTTAAACATATGCATGACTTCTGTATTATATACATATTTCCTTTTCTTAAAAAATAATAGAATGTTTTCTTAATTTTTAGACTGTACCATAAATTAGAAATGTCTAGAAACCGTCTCTTCTGTCTCTTGGGCCACTATTTGAGATGTCTGCCCTTAAATTCTAAAACAACAGTGTATATGCAACACACAATGTTTCTGTGACTGTCCAGAGCACACGCATAGATTAACACTGCAATATTTTGCGCTGCACATGTTTACCACTGTAGTCAGGGATTAAAATGGTGCCTGCAGGGTCTTAAAAAGTTTTACATTTCCAAAGCAAACTTTTAGGATTTAAAAAGTCTTAAATTCACTTAATTAATGCAGGTCCTAAATCACATTAAACAGGTCTTAAATTTCTTATGTCCAAGTAAAGCTACCCAATCAAGCCGAGATCCATCTAGTCACCAACAATACATCTTTAAAAAACTTTTTAAAAGGTTCTCCTAATTATAATCCATTTAGACGATCTTTACAGAAATAAGGGGGACTGGACAGAATGCTTATAAATAGACATGAATCTTAACGTTTTATAACAGATACACATTAGGTTAAAGAGGAGTTATACTTAAGCCAACAAATTCTGTATATATTTTTGATTCTTTATGTAATTTTCTCTGTAATAAATATAAATATAAATGTTCTTTTATACAGTTTAGAATAATAATAATAATAATAATAATTCCTTACATTTATATAACACTTTATATAAAGAATTACCTAAACCTAGAGTTAAGCTCAGTTTGAAAAGCCCTTTCTTCTTTTTTTTTTTTTTTTATGTGAAAATGTGGAAAACCTATGCTTTATTCAGACCAGATTGTCATCTTGCATGATGGATAAGAAGTTATGTTGACAAAATATGACCTAAAACCTCTAAATTCCCTTAATTTCCTGTAATTCAACTGCAAATCTTCTTTGTGACCCCTCCAGCTGGTGGTCAGTCGTCTGGGCTTCGACACGCGCGTGACCATCCTGGGCCACGTCCAGAGAGGAGGAACCCCTTCAGCATTTGACAGGATTCTGGTGAGAAACTCTCCAGGAAATAAACAGGAGGGTTGGGGAAGCTTACATTAAGTACGTAAACAGATTTAACGTCCACACACAAACACACACGCTGCACGTGCTCTGCTGCTTCAACAGTAATGAAGCAGCACTACATAAAGGCTATTTATTACATAAAGTACTTCATTTATTTTTAGTCAATGTTGATTAAAACAAAGACAAACTACAATAAATAAATAAAATATATAGTAAAATAAAAATGCTAAAAAAATAGAATCTTACAAAGTCAAAATGTCTGTAATTGTGTATAATCCCCCATTAATAAACAAGAGTTTACCTCTAACCCCAATCAGATACACCTGAGCCAGGTAATCAAGCTCTTATTGGGTTTGCTAGAAACATCCTGGCAGGTGTGTTGAGGCAGGTTGGAGCTAAACTCTGCAGGACATCAGCCCTCCTGGACCGAGTTTGGGCACCCCTGCTCTATATACATATCACAGACAGGCAAAATTGTTTCTTCTTAAATTAAGTTTAAAGCAGAAATATAAAACATGGAATACAGAACTATTTCTATACATAAAGTAAGTCATTTTACTTTAAATCTAATTATGGTGCACTGAAGACTGTAATGCTCATCTGTGTTTGTTGTCAGGCCAGTCGTATGGGTGTGGAGGCAGTTCTGGCTCTGCTTGAGACCACAGCAAACACACCGGCCTGCGTGGTGTCGCTATGTGGGAACCAGTCTGTGCGGCTGCCCCTCATGGAGTGTGTGCAGATGGTAAGACTTGGACAGATTCCAGCACGGGTTTAGTGCAGTAATAATAAAGGTCCACACTCACACACTCAACACAGCGTTACTGCTGCGCTTCTAGATGATTACTGCAAGCCCCGCCCCCACTGAATGTTTAGTTTCAATTGGAAGTCAACATACTGAAAACGTCTCAGGCACATTTGGTTCAAGCAGACTTCAACTTGATTTGAAAAAGTCAATATAATGTGTTTCTATCTCGCAGTATTTTTCAGAATAGCCAGAACTAATTACTAATGTCAACTCAGAGCTGAAAAAGCCAAAATTAATTTTCTCATAGCTTTCAGAGTAATATGAGCTATGCATTGTTTGCAAGAGATCATTTCAAACCAACAGATTATATGTGATATATTGTTTGTTTTGTAGACGCAAGAAGTGCAGAAAGCCATGGATGGGAAACGGTTTGAAGAGGCCGTGCAGCTGCGTGGCCGGTGCGTTTACTTTTTGTAGACTTCAGTTTAACTTCTTGTTCATTCAGATATTACTTTCCATGTAGTCTGGAATACACCTGAGGTTGGTGTTAAAAGTAACAACAGCAGCGTAGCAGATCTATTTCACCAAGACCAAACCATCCACATTGTCACATACATATTCATTACTATACTGAATCTCCCTGAGTGTTGTCATGGCAGAAATTGAGTTATTGTCTGCCTAAAAATACTAGTGATTCTGAACTGCCTGAATTAGTTGTGAGTAATTACTCTCTTACTTCTTCCACAAACCTAAGCAGATTTGTAACAAATCTGCCAATCTATGGTGTTTATTGGCTGCCCTCAGATGTCTATGTTTCCTTACTGAAATCATATACATGCATGGCCATAAATGAATAGATTTGAACATAAATATGTGCATATTTCTTATTTATATGTAAAAATATGTAAACATCCATATAAATGTGATATATATTGCATATATGTATACATTCGATATATGTGAAACCCAAACATGAGGACACTGTTTTCTTTAATGTAAAAAATTCATCTAAAACTGTGCCACTAGATATGCTAAGATGAGCATACGTTTTAAAAATATGCATAAAAACTTTTGCACAACTTAGTAGGATAAACTTTTTATCCAATACATTTTTTTTTGAAAAAACAACAATGGAAAAACTTAAAACTACTAAATAAAATCCAGTATGCGCATCAAAAAAGTCATGTCATTTAGTTTGAAGAGATCATGTGATAATAAAATAGATGCGACAGGACCTTTAAAATAGCATAATAAGGGAAGTTTAATCAAAATGACATATATAACACATCTTTCTTATTAATCTCTTACATGTTTGTTTGCAAATGCAGGAGCTTTGAGAACAACCTGAAGACGTACAAGCTGCTGGCTCACCGCAAACCAGAGTCCGAGCTTCCGCATGTGAGTGTTTCATCCTGAAAGCCAGTCTGTGTTTGTTTTAACCTGCTAATCCTTTACTCTATCTCAACCAAACAATCCTCTGTTGACTGTCATCAGCCTGCTGCTGCACCATTCACAACACCTCAGTACATGCTCTGAGACGCCATTCCAGACATAGCAGCTGTTTCCAGAGGAAACCGAGGATATACACACCCTGTGTGCATAATCCTGCTAGTGGAGAGTTATTTTTAGCTCTATAGGCAATATGCATGGCAAGTGTTTTTCAGCCACTGATACACTTCCGGTGGAAAGTTGATGCAACTGTTTTGCATTTCATAAGGTTTGATCAACATCATTGATAATCTAATTGAATAAAAATATAGTCCATAAATAGACTTAAGCATTCATTGAGTTGTTCAAGTGTAAAATGAGATGAAAGACTGTTTAGATGCAAGCCCCGCCAGGATCAGAAAACTCCATTAAAGATAATGTGGAAAAATTAATTTTCTATATTTTTGAGAGATGATGCAGAACAATTGAATTTAATGCAGTGCTTCTTTTCTGGTGAGAAATCTACTTTATATCTGATTATTGATTTTAAACAAACCAGATCTCAGGTGTGGTGAGCTTATATAAGCCTGACAGTTCACCGGAAGTGCCAAGCTTCCGTCTCTCTTTAGCTAGGACCATCTCAATGTCACACTCTCTTAAAAACGATCCATATTGCATACCTTTGCAGCAGTTTATTTTAGTAGTGATTTTAGGTTTCTGTTTTTTCAAATTTCATGATTTTTGACATTTCTAAGCGTTTATAATCAGTTTTTTACTTAAAAAAGAAAGGATGTAATATTTTAGAATTCCTTTGACTTGACAATCTTACACATATTTCCCAGAGCTACATAACGGCAACGATAATTTGATAGTTGTCCACCAGCAGATTGTTTTTCTACATTACCTTTAATGCATCTTTATTTAAATAACCTCTTTTATGATTGGGTACCCTTCCCACAACTTCACCTTGTTGTTAAACAGCTGCTGACTTTGAAGTGTAAATCCATTCACTGATGTGCAAACAAGGGTCACGTGCTGACAAACTAATGTTAGCAATGTCAACTCTGGTGTTTTTGTGTTGGATGCAAGCAGTTTCTGCAGCTTAAATTCCATAAACATAGTGGTTCAGTAATAAAACAAAACAAATCGTGAATCATGGAAGAAATTAAATCATCTTTAGGTTTACAGTTTTTATTAGTAATGAATATGGAGTTTACATTATTGTTGTAGTGATTATTATTATTATTAGTTACAGGGTTGGTATGAGTGCTGGACATTTGCTGGACATACTTAAAATATAATTGTGTTGCTTTTCATATAGTTTCATTGCTTTAAAATGGAAAATTGTTGAAAATAGCTTAACTTTTTGAAAGAGATGCTAATGGTCTAATCTGATTCTATGATTCATGCTAAGCTAAGCTAAATGTGCTCCCACCAGACCCAGAGATCGACTAATGAGATTTAAAAATGGTAAAACTCAACCATTTAACTTTAGAGGAGTTGTAAAATGAGCCTTTTCCCAAAAAAATAATGGGGTTTTCTTTTAATGTTTGTTTTGTCTCTAGTGAACCGTCTAGTGGTTAGTGCTGATACAAGCATTTAAGTATTGCATTTTAATTTTTGCCTATTTTTAAATCTTTATTTCGACCCAAAACAGTGAATTCTTGAATAGAAAAGCTGATTTATCACAGTAAAGTCAAAAGGCTTTTTGTCAAGAAGAGCTTAGTTGATAATAATTTTGTGATGCTCTGAGCCGTGTGCTCTGAGTTGCATTACCCTGCAACGACTGATAAATACCAAAGGTAGTAGGATTTTTAATAGACTTTATGTTTTAAAAACAAAAAACAGCAGTCCTCAAATATATAGAGGTACATTCTAGTCAATAAATGAGCATGGAATGTTTTGCTTGCTCTATATGTCAAGCCACACATACTGAGCAGGATTTATGATAATCCAGAATGAAGCTTGCAGGATTCATTATAGACAACTCGACGTAACTCAATAATACAGCTGAAGTCTCATGCTGGCTCAAACGATTAGTTGGATTAGGAGGAATGACCCAAATGTAATTTATTGACATGTTTGTGTTCATCTCTCTTTCAGAGTAATTTTAACGTGGCTGTGTTGAATGTGGGTGCTCCAGCGGCGGGTATGAACGCAGCCGTTCGCTCTGCTGTCAGAGTTGGCATCTCCGAGGGACATAAAATGTTCGCTGTCAACGACGGCTTTGAAGGATTTTATAAGGGACAGGTAAATATTTACATCTATATTTCAGGGTTTGTGAACCATAGCTGGTTTTGAAAGTACACCCCCACAAATCTCTCATTTAAATTAATATTTTCTATAAGATGCTAATCTGACTAAATAGCTTACAATAATGGTTAAAAATTAGTAGCCCAAATTTATGTTAGGAAAAAAATATTTCAATATTAAATAATTTCATAATTATAACAGTCATTTTACAGAAATAAACTTTACACAGTATTACACTGCTCATGGTTATGCTGGATATAAATGTTCTAGCTTCAAAATGTTGATTATTTCATTTTTATATGTGCATATGATCAGAATTTGCTGTAGTTTCCAGTGGAAATGTTGTGTATCGCATGTCAAAGATAAATGGCAATATTATGCTACACACACACAAAAAAATGTTCACATATTTAAGGCCGCACAGACAAACAAATCAACACAAACACTTGACTGTAAAAGCAGCAGCCTCTATGCTTTGGCAATTAAATACTGCACTTTTAAAAGTCCTGTAAAATTAAAATATAAAAATGAGATGATAGCTTTAGTCTGTTATTTTTAGGGATATTTATCAGCTAGCGCTCTCCAAAAGAGTGACAAAATTCACATCTAGAAAATCTAAACCTTATATAAACATCCAAAGCTTGCAGTTTGTCACTTCAGCCTAAATCGATCAACGTTTTTTCCACGTCAGCTCATATTTTAGTTTCTTATCAAATCTTGACCAATCCAATGCTCTCTAGTATCTGACCCCATCTGGTTTTCATTTGATGTGCTTGAGCTCAACCACTCTCACTGGCAGAGCTATAATAAAAAACAAACGCTGTTGGCTGTCTTTTTAAAAGGTGGGGAGCTACTCTATGTCCCACCCTTTCTTTATTTTTTATTTGAGATTACAAATAAAAACATCAAATAACAAATAAAAAATGCACATTTCAATGCACTTCACAAGACCTTTAAATAACACTCTCAAATCCAATTGTGATAATTGTATTTCTACAGTAATTGCATTAGGAGCGAGAAGCATTCAACAGGTTAACATGTTTAACTCAAGTTGGTATTGAAAACAGCCAACAAGGAGCATCAGCACCTCTACCTCTAAAACTGCTGCTCTTTGCTCTTACACAAAGCACGGTAGGATTAACTTAAACCAATTGAACAGTGCAGTACCCCTCTGTACTAATAGGGGGCAGTGTGTAAAACATATTAGCCGTGTGTCGAGAGTGGATGGAGGAATCAAGATAAACACTAAGCAATTAATTAGATTACAAGGGCTTGGCCTAAGAATGTATGATCCACAAATTATCTTGTTGATTAAACGGAGGGAGGATTACAGACTCCGAGCAGTGTGTCATTAAAACAGTGTGCGTTCTTATTATTAGCAACTGTTTGTAATAAATTCAGACTTTCTGCAAACATTGAACGACTGTTATTTTTGGCTAAGAGTGTCTCATGCATGGCTGAGTTTTCTGTCATGATCTCCCGAGCCAGTCTAATCCAATAAACCAGGCAAGTCAGAAAAGCACATGAGCGGTAATCAAATTGAGTCCATTTGCATTTCCAGTTGAAATGAAGACAAAGACAGCAAAATGGAGGCTATTTCCATGACACTTTGTTTTGTTTCAAATGCATCGTTGTAATGCCAAAATGCAAGATAAGGAAACTTAATATTAAACTTGTTTTCTGCATTTTTGAGTGAGTACTGAAGAAAAAAGTTTAACTAAATGTAAAATAAATAAATAAATAAATAAACTAAACGTTAAATGAAAATAGCTTTTTTCAGATTAATTTCCATTTAAATGCAAATGTAGTTCAAATGTTTATTACATGCAATATAGGGCTGCTAATAGTTTGCATATAAAATTGAAATATGGCAAATGATAGTACAGTTGTGTGAAAAAGTGTTGCCCCCCACTGATGCATGTTTGTCACAATTTAATGCTTCAGATCCTCAAACAAATGTAAATATTAGTCAAATAATATAATAATATAATATAAGTCATTGTAAAACCTAAAACTGTATAGCCCTGTGTGAAAAAAGTGACTCAATTAAGGTGAGTGTTTATGGCTCCACTATAAGAAAGAGGCCAGTTTCAAGTTCCAGTTTGCAGTTGTAGGAGAAAAACCACAGCTGAGCAAAAATAAATAAATAAATAAATAAATAAATAAATAAATAAATAAATAAATAAATAATAAAATAAAATAAAGGCTAGTAACAGTTTTGCCAGAAAACATCTTGATTATTTAATATTTTGAAAGGTGTGTGTCCCATTATGAAACAGTAACAGCGCATTTTATAAAAAGAACATCATACGGACAGTAAAATGTGGTGGATGTAGTGTAATGGTTTTGCTGCACTGTGATAAATGAAACGGTGAATTCTGCTGTGTACCAAAATATCCCAAAAGAGAATATCCGTCCATCTGTTAGTAACCTCAAATTAAAGCAAACTAGGGTTTTGTGACAAGACAATGATACAAAGCATACCAGCAAGTCCACTTCTGGATGGCTGAAGAAAAACTAAATTAATGTAGGAGTGGCCTACTCAAAGTCCTGACCTGAATCTAATTGAGATGCTGTGGCATGACTGTAAATAGGTGGTAAATGCTTGAAAATGCTCCAAGGTGGTTGTTATACAACAATTCTGCAAAGATGAGTTGGCCAAAATTCTTTATAGGAAAAGCTTTGGGCAAGGCTGCTTTTAAACATAAGATCTAATGCCTAGTGAAAGTGGTGACTTGTGTATTTTAATATATTTGTAGTCACACAATTGTAAAAATAAACTTTAAATAAATAAAAAGTTGATATGTGTTTTATGTTAGTCAAGTAATGTGAAGTACATTAGATTAAAGAATAATTATGTTAAAGAATAATTATGTTCAATTATGTTCAATAAAACATGAATATCATGGTCAGCTTTAACTTTTATTTTTAAAAACTCTTTCCAGATTTGTGCATTCCACAATGCTGTTATCATGTAAATTAATGCAAAAAGGTTGTCAGATGCTGCTAGTATGAATAAATAGTAAAGTTACTCTGTTAGATTTTGAAGTTTTAATGTATTCTCATAAGAATATTATGCCTCCAATAAATGTCTAACCCCTTCTATTCTCCTTTCTCAGATAAAAGAGATTAAGTGGGCTGATGTAGGTGGATGGACAGGCCAGGGTGGATCCCTGCTGGGAACTAAACGGTATTTATCTCCTACAAAATCCATTTAAATTGTAACATTTTGATTGTATTGTATGACTTTCAGCAGTCGTAATGAATTTGAGTGTATTTGGCTGTGTTGTGCTTAGTGCTTCTCTACAATGTTGTCATATTTGCAGAACGCTTCCTGCAAAGCACATTGACAAAATTGCTGAACAGATGCGGAAGTATAACATAAATGCACTTTTAGTGATCGGAGGATTTGAGGTATGCATTTGATTCTGGCTCTTATGTCATTGTTATTTTATCCGGTAATGCTCATGATGTTATAATACAGATTATTGTAACATGTTATCATTTTTTAAATGTATTTTTATATATTGTTAGATGAATCAATTGTTAATAAACTGTTATTGTTAATTATTGTTAAAACCATTAGTATTACATTATTAACAATATAACCAATTACATATATTTTTATTTATCCATTTATTACCAGTAATATTATGATTTCTTTATTATATTATTATTATTATTAATATTATTATTATTATCAGTAGTATTATAATTTGTTTATATTATTATTATTAGTAGTAGTAGTACAATTTCTTTTTATTGTTATTATAATTATTGTTTTTAGCAGTAGTATTATAATTTACCACATAAATAATAAATAACATTATTAAAATAAATAATAATAAAATAAAAATAAAATTAAAATATTATTAATAAATAATAATATTTAAATAATAATAAAACCACATAAATATTATATTATTAACAATAAAACCAATTGCATATATTTTTATTTATTATTGTTATTATTATTTATGTGTGTCTTTATTTATATGATTATTATTGTTGTTAATATGATAATTTATGTGTATTTATTTAAATTAATAATATTGTTATTATTACTATTACTATTATTAATATTATTATTATTATTTATGCATGTATTTATTTATATTATTAATATTGTTAATGATATTATTTATGTGTGTATTTATTTGTATTATTATTATTTATTATCATATTTTTTATATATTATTTTCGTATTATTAGTAGTAGTATCATGATTTCTTATATATATATATATATATATATATATATATATATATATATATATATATATATATATATATATATATATTATTATTTTTTTTTTTATTTATTTAAATTAAACAAAATATAAATTAATTTACATGTTCATATCTGTCCATTTAGTATTGGAAAAAAAAAACTTGCATATAAAATGTCCATGATGACGTTTCTTTAACTCGCCTGCCCTCTCCATCATCTTTTCCTATGCAGCATCACCTAAAAGTCCCTGCGTTCTTGTTCTTTTCATAATGAAAAAGGAGGCAATGATCACCTTCTTAGCAGGCACGGTTTAGTCTTTCAGCTGTGTGAACGCAATCACACAGCTGACAAGACAAAAAACGCCATTAAAGACAGAACAATATCCCTCAATCCCAAAATAGCTCACCCACTTTTTTCTAAAGCCATTTCATGCTGCCGAAATCAGGCTCACCTTCTCTCTTCCAAATACAGACATCATCAGGATCTGTGTGAATGTATTTTATGCAAGTGTTTGGATTTGAAGTGTGTGTGTGTGCAGAGTGGGTCTTCTGTCTCATGCTCTCCGTCGTGATGGCCATGGCTTTCCACACGGGTTCCTTCCCAATTTCTCGTCTCATCACTTTCTCTCTCATTCCCTGTCATTTCATCCCCCATTCCCATCCCTGCTGGCGGTTCACTAAATTCCTGGCTCCCTGCAGGCCTACTTGGGGATCATGGAGTTGTTAGAAGCCCGCAGGACTTATGAGGAGTTGTGTGTGCCAATGGTAATGGTGCCGGCCACCGTCTCCAACAATGTGCCCGGCTCAGACCTCAGCATTGGTGCAGACACGGCTCTTAACGCTATCACTGCTGTAAGTGAGGCTGAGGGAGTGTCCATCCAGCAGCCAATCACATCAGAGGCTCTGTCTTCCCCTTTACAAGCTGATCACAGAGGTCAATCATGTCACTTGTGTTTACCAGCCTATAGGGCTTCATGATATTGGACAAATCTCTGACATTGCGATGTTTTGTTTTGCTAAAAGTTCACCAGATGATCTAAATCTCTTATTTGGAAAGATTTCATTAATTGCATCTGCATAAAATAGAATAAATTACAAGCATATATACATTTGACAGAGAGAAAATAAAGGTTATTTGTGGTTTTCTGGGAAGCCAAAATGTATTCAAGCACAGAAATGGAATAATTGAATGTAAAATAGCATGATCATTACTGTATACATCATTTTAAAATAATATTTAATAATATCGTTAATTTTTGATGCTCAAGCGATATATATGTTAATGTTGAGTGGCCAGCAAGAGCGACGATTGGGTTGTTGCCTGATAAATGTAGCCATTTTGATATGAATCCATGCTGTTTGAAAGATTTCTTAATTTCAATATCTCAATAGAAGCTTTGAATGTACACATACTGGACAATATGACGTCTTGTGAACTTGGTCAGAATGACCGCTATGGTACTTCTGGCAGGTAAGCAATTCTGGCAGTTCCAGAGTTAAGACCAATCGTAAAAATGCAAGTGATGTTTTATGCATGCGCAGATGTTTCAGCAATTCTAATACTGAGTGTGCCTCACAGGTGAGTGGGCTAGACTAACCACCTGTAGAAAACACTTTTTCATCTCTTTAACACTTAAACCGACACTTGACCCAGTTTTCCATATTTGCACTTGTCTTACAATCACTCAATTTTTCTTAAAAAGTATTATGAAGTGTGCCTCACACAGGTGAGTGGGTTTGACAAACCACCTGTAGAAACATTCTTTCCTTCATTAAAAAATTGTTAGTGCGTCGCTGATATTTCCACTTGAAATTGAATCGCTGAATGCCATCTCAATTTTAAATCGCTTTGGATAAAAAAAATTTCTGCTAAATGACTAAATATAAATGTAAATAACAAAATAAATCCTAATTCTGAGAAAAGAGTGAAATGCAAACCATAATAACTCATAGGAAAGATAATGTTCAAATTAATTATAATAATTAATAATTTAAAAATAATAAATATTAAAATATAATATATTTTATCATATTTTATAAAAATATAATGTTTTATAAAAATTAAAAATATTATTTAATAAAAATTTAAATAATAATTTTCCCCGCTTTGTAAAATAAATAATAAAAGCTTCGATAGTAAACCACAATTATTCCCACTTTAAGAGGTTAAATATTTAAAGTGACATATGACAAAACCACAGCTCATGCTTAAAGTAAACAGAAATGTGGATGAAAACATCAATATCTTTATAGTTATCAATCTTAATGTAAACAATCTTTGTAAAAAATATATATAATAAAGTTAAAAACAATAATAATCTACACATATGAAGTAAAGACGCATAAATACTGATGAATGTTTTGGCTGGTAAACACAAAGGTGAACCATTAGCGTCCAGGTAAGTGGAGATGACATGATGGCGCATGTTGTGAGCTCTGCTTTTTTTTTCGTGGTTGTCATGTGACTGTGCCTGCGCCGTGCTATGATCACATTGCATTAACCCATCATAACAGATCGCTGACCCCGAATAACGCTGCCCGAACCGAAGTCTGTCTGCATAGTTCCTTTATACTGAAGGTTTAAGTGAACACAAGCCTTACAAAAGCACATGCCACTGCAAACGGAGTTAGAAATAGTTCATCTAAAAACAATCCGACATTTACTCACAGGCATGTCTAAACTTGAACTTTCTCTTGCTAGGGGAACTCAAGTGCAAATATTTAATATGCACCTAATACATGAATGGGGACTATTAAAATTGAGCTTGAAAAATGCTTAAAAGCACCATTAATAAAGTGGCGTTTCTTCTATATACGCTAGGTAATGCTGGGTTTAGACTACACAATATGTTTTATCATGCACAGTCGTGTAATCAAGGGAAATAGCACAAGATTAGTGTCAGGCCTTATTAATAAATCTGATATGTAAATTTAAAAATATAATATAATCTTGCGAGTTATATGTCATTGAAAATGCAACAGTGATGAATGATGTCAAGTCTGACATTGCCATTGTTAAATCAATACCTTTATCGAGACCCCAACTTTTTCCTCCAATGTTTTAATGACCTTTACATATTGTGCCGAAAGCAAAACATTATATTATCAATTGATTTTTTCGCAATTTTGACTCACTTTTCAGTATACGTTTACATTCGGTTGTAGTGTAAATTTGTAGAGTAAATACAGAAATTGGATACAGGTTAATTTTTAAAAGAAGATGTGACCAAATTTGATATCACAGACTTTGAATTGGGTATCAATTCCTGCAATGTAAATACATCAATATTGTGTAATATGAACTACACTATTAACTGCAATACTCACTACAGCATTAAAACTGTAGTGAGTATGATGCCATTGAATTATGAATTCCCATGTCCCAAAACAGGCCATGCTGTACCTGTTGGCTACCTAATCTAATGTTACTATAATATAATACAGGGTTTCTCAACCACGTTCCTGGAGAACCACAAGCTCAGCACAACTTCCATGTCTCCTTAACAAACACACCTGATGCAGATCATTAGCAGAGACTGAAAGACCTGTAATGGGTGTGACAAAGGAGACATCCACAACTGCAGTGCTGGTGGTCCTCCAGGAATGTGGTTGAGAAACACTGACATAATATAATATAATATAATATAATATAATCATTTTCTTTTTGGCTTAGTCAATTTATTTATCAGGGGTCGCTTCTAGGGAATGAACCGCCAACTTATCCAGCAGGGGCAGTTCATTCCGCTGTGGCAACTGATTAATAAAGGGTCTAAGTCGAAAAGAAAATGACTAATATACTAATTAGATTAATATAATTATTAATCTAATTATTTTTAATAATTATTAACACTGCAGTCATGTTTTCACTATAACATTACAACTAATTATTAAAAAATTGCCACAGTAGCTCTCAAACATGATTCGCCTACAGTACATTCAAGTTAAGGTAAAGCGTTATTGACTTCAAACCATGTGCTTTCTGTTTTTTACAACACTTTAAACAACAGCAGTTTCAATTAATTTGGTGACCCTGACACAAAATGATATCAAATATACAGAAGATTTGCAATATGGTGCACATGTCCTTCCGTAAAAGGACTGTAGATTGAGTTTTATAGTAAAATAATGGCGATGTTGACATGCGAGAATGAGTAAATGACAGAATGTTCAACTTTAGATGAATTATCCCATATTGAACGTAATAATAGTTTCTGCGTCCCAATTTGTCTATTTATACTACATCCTATGTACTTTTTTTGCAAAGTCGAAAAAAAGTACATACTTTTGAGTTTATAACAGATGAGTGTGCAAGCTGTGGTACATACTAGTTCATTAACAGATCATTATTTTGCTTAGTTACGTGCCCTGTCATAGTGCTCAACACATTATCCATATTTCTATCCTATTTAATTAAACATCTTACTGGAGATGCATTAACAGGATAGGGTTAGGTAACAATAAATCACCAACCTGATTTCCATTAAGTTATACATGTTCCTGAATTAACATCTATGTTGAACAACTTTCAGATTTAAGGGATATATTTACAGTTCATGTTCAGGTTAGGCTTACGGTTAGGTTTATGCACATCTACATGATTGTTATCCATCTATTATTCCCCTCTGATTTTGGGAATAATTTACAAATTAGACGTCCAAACACGTCTTTATAGAAGTTCTCATTATTGTTGCAGATGAAATATAACATAAAAATCCAGCCTGATCTCTCTAGGAAACATAACTTATTTAATGTTTTGTCAGTTTAGTGGCTAATTCGTACGAATTCAGTCCTGAAAATGTACTAGTTTTTAAAGGAAGAGTGGCACTAAACCCCGCCCCTAACCCTAACCGTCATTGGGGATGAGCAAATTGTACTGAATTGTACGAATGAGATTGTAAGATTTCATAGGAATTAACTGCTAAATCAAAGTGTTAGGAACTGCCGTGAGATACCAAAAAAAAAACATGATTTAAATATTTTCCAGTAGGCTAGATATTAAAAGTCATTTAAACATCTTTACCAAAGCTTCTCTAATGATGGTTGGTCTTGTTCGTCAGCCATGTTTGTAGTTTGTTTACACTTTTTATCCGCGTTTGTAGTTCCAATTGAATTCACATCCAATGTGCAATGGATTGTAGACAATATTAGTGGTTATTCTACACTTTACATTTCTAAATAGTAAAAAGTGTGCTTCACACAGGTTTGACAAACCACCTGTAGAAACATTCCTCCTTCTATTAAATTAAAAGTGCTTTTCTAATTTCACTTCTTCTTGTTGAATCGCTGAATGCGTCCTCAATTGTAGGTCGCCTTGGACAAAAGCGTCTGCTAAAAGTAATCTAAATTTTAAAAAATCCTAATTCTGTAAGAAGACTAAAATCCACACCACACCAACCCATTAGGAAGATAATGTTTTAGAAGGAATCACTTTCACAATGATTTTGGAGAATAACATCCAAATTTGATATTTGATTGCAAATTACAATTATTCCTACATTAAGAGGTTATGGATAGTGACCATCGGGGAAACGTACAGTTTGAGACATACTAATTCTATGTATGCGAATTGGGACGCAGCATTAGTCTTCACAATACACAAGAAAGACGACCGGTATTCAAAAGTTGCGATGACATCATCACCATCAGTTATACATCTTGAATGTTGACGTGTGGATTGGCTCATCTTGCTGCTTCTATGTCTGACAGTAATAGTGTGCAGAATCTTGCTTCAGTGTGCGTGAGTCTGTCCAATCCCATTCCTACCTTCTTCCTATTCCCAACCGGAAGCCATGGCAGCCATCAGACGGTGGGTGTCCTGTACACAGGGTCCCGCTCCTGCACCAGTGCTCCCCCTGCTGGTCTAATGTGTGCATTGTCCTGTCCCTGTGGTTCCCTTGCTGTGTTGTGCTGACCTTTCAAAGGCCTTAGAGTGTCTGCTGCAGCTGAATGAGGCTCGGGCCAAATATGAGGAGTTTTGCATCCCGCTCTGTATGCTGCCTGCAACCATTAGTAACAATGTGCCCGGCACTGACCTTAGTATCGGGGCAGATACAGCCCTCAATGCTATCGTGGAGGTAAGAAGCAACGAAACTAAACCTCCTTCTTGTGCTTAAAGGGTCATTCTTAGGAAACATTTCATGCAGGTGCGTTATTGGAAAAGCAAAGTCTGTTGCATTGAGATTTTAGGGGTTTGATGATAGTAGATTTGCATTATTTACAGTCAAGATTCTTGTTTGTAATATTTTTATAATAATAATTATAATAATTATGACTCTGCCAAAAGAGTATTAATATTGATAAAGATTGTCAAATAAATGTTGATGTTATGGATGCTGTATGGCTTGTATTACTTTTAAAGAGATAATTATGAATTTTAAAATAATTCTAATATAAAAATACCACATTATGCATGTAAAATGCCCTATTACACCGTAAAACGACCTTAAAAAAGTGACTAAACCCATTGCCTTAAAAGCAACAATTTGATTTTGCTTAAAGAGATCAGTAAACCCATTTACTTGACTTGACTTTTATAATTATGCACATAGTTTGTTAACTCAATTTTTATAAGGAAACACTTTTACTCTTTTTTTAAGTAGTCAACTAATCGCTTTTTACAGTGTATGCAAATGCAGTGCATCTCTTGTTTTTTTCCTTGTTTATTAAAACTGTACTTATATTTTTCCCCAACATATTATTTGGGTGTACTAATTTATGGTCTCTGATCTTGAGAGGTTTTCTTTTGCTAGATTAGTTCCAATCTTGGTTTTGGCACTGACCAATCTAATGTATATGCACATATATATATATATATATATATATATATATATATATATATATATATATATATATATATATATATATATATATATATATATATAGAATTCTTAGCCCCTCTGAATTATGAGACCCCTTGTTTATTTTTTTCCCAAATTTATGTTTAACAGAGAGAAGATTTTTCCAGCACATTTCTAATCATAATAGTTTTAATAACTCATTTCTAATAACTAAATTATTTTATCTTTGCCATGATGACAGTAAATAATATTTGACTATATCATTTTTTAAGACACTTCTATACAGCTTAAAGTGACATTTAAAGGCTTGACTAGGTTATTTAGGTTAACTAGGCAGGTTAGGGTAATTAGGCAAGTTATTGTATAACGATGGTTTGTTCTGTACACTATCGAAACAAAAATTTGCTTGAAGGGGCTAATAATTTTTAAAATGGTGTTTAAAAAATTAAAAACTGCTTTTATTGCAGCCGAAATAAAGCAAATAAGACTTTCTCCAGAAGAAAAAATATTATCAGACATACTGTGAAACTTTACTTGCTCTGTTAAACATCATTT
Organism: Danio rerio; assembly: GCF_052040795.2. Taxonomy (NCBI): domain Eukaryota; kingdom Metazoa; phylum Chordata; class Actinopteri; order Cypriniformes; family Danionidae; genus Danio; species Danio rerio. The sequence goes on from NC_141044.1 coordinate 4,154,898, forward strand.
GGAAAAAAAGGAAAAAAAATTAAAAGGGGGGCTAATAATTCTGACTTCAACTATATATATATATAGTTTTTAATAAAAATGCCTTTTAAAAGCAAAATTTTTG